>NC_091988.1:10085853-10255853 GCF_044704955.1 Pristiophorus japonicus | reverse complement strand
TCAGGAGAGGGAGAGAGAGAGCTGTCAGAATCAGGAGATGGAGAGAAAGAGAGCTGTCAGAATCAGGAGAGAGAGAGAGAGAGAGCTGTCAGAATCAGGAGAGGGAGAGAGAGAGCTGTCAGGATCAGGAGAGGGAGAGAGAGAGCTGTCAGAATCAGGAGGGAGAGAGAGAGAGCTGTCAGAATCAGGAGGGAGAGAGAGAGAGCTGTTAGAATCAGGAGAGGGAGAGAGAGAGCTGTCAGAATCAGGAGGGAGAGAGAGAGAGCTGTCAGAATCAGGAGAGGGGGAGAGAGATCTGTCAGAATCAAGAGGGAGAGAGAGAGCTGTCAGAATCAGGAGAGGGGGAGAGAGAGCTGTTAGAATCAGGAGAGGGGGAGAGAGAGAGCTGTCAGAATCAAGAGGGAGAGAGAGAGCTGTCAGAATCAGGAGAGGGGGAGAGAGACCTGTCAGAATCAGGAGAGGGAGAGAGAGAGTGTCAGAATCATGAGAGGGTGAGAGAGCTGTCAGAATCAGGAGAGGGAGAGAGAGAGATGTCATAATCAGGAGAGGGAGAGAGAGAGATGTCAGGATCAGGAGAGAGAGAGAGCTGTCACAATCAGGAGAGGGAGAGAGAGAGCTGTCAGAATCAGGAGAGGGAGAGAGAGAGCTGTCAGAATCAGGAGAGGGAGAGAGAGAGCTGTCAGAATCTGGAGAGGGAGAACGAGATCTGTCAGAATCAGGAGAGGGAGAAAGAGATCTGTCAGAATCAGGAGAGGGAGAGAGAGAGCTGTCAGAATCAGGAGAGGAGGAGAGAGCGATGTCAGAATCAGGAGAGGGAGAGAGAGAGCTGTCAGAATCAGGAGAGGGAGAAAGAGATCTGTCAGAATCAGGAGAGAGAAAGAGAGAGTGTCAGAATCAGGAGAGGGAGAGAGTGTCAGAATCAGGAGAGGGAGAGAGAGAGTTTCAGAATCACGAGGGAGAGAGAGAGAGCTGTCAGAATCAGGAGGGAGAGAGAGAGAGAGCTGTCAGAATCAGGAGGGGGAGAGAGAGCAGTCAGAATCAGTAGAGGGAGAGAGAGAGCTGTCAGAATTAGGAGAGGGAGAGAGAGAGTGTCAGAATCAGGAGAGGGAGAGAGAGAGCTGTCAGAATCAGCAGAGGGAGAAAGAGAGCTGTCAGAATCAGGAGATTGAGATAGAGCTGTCAGAATCAGGAGAGAGAGAGAGAGCTGTCAGAATCAGGAGATGGCGAGTGAGCGCTTTTAGAATCAGGAGAGGGAGAGAGAGAGCTGTCAGAATCAGGAGGAGGATAGAGAGAGAGAGCTGTCAGAATCAGGAGAGGGAGAGAGAGAGCTGTCCGAATCAGGAGAGGGAGAGAAAGCTGTCAGAATCAGGAGAGGAAGAGAGGGAGCTGTCAGAATCAGGAGAGGGAGAGAGAGAGTGTCAGAATCAAGATAGGGAGAGAGAGAGAGCTGTCAGAATCAGGAGAGGGAGAGAGAGAGCTGTCAGAATCAGGAGAGGGAGAGACCGAGAGCTGTCAGAATCAGGAGAAGGAAACAGAGAGCTATCAAAATCAGGAGATTGAGAGAGAGAGAGAGCTGTCAGAATCAGGAGATGGAGAGAGAGAGCAGTCAGAATCAGGAGAGGGAGAGAGAGAGCAGTCAGATTCAGGAGAGGTAGAGAGAGAGCTGTCAGAATCAGGAGAGGGAGAGACAGAGCTGTTAGAATCAGGAGGAGGAGAGAGAGCTGTCAGAATCAGGAGAGGGAGAGAGAGAGTGTCAGAATCAGCAGAGGGAGAGAGAGAGTGTCAGAATCAGGAGAGGGAGAGAGAGAGTGTCAGAATCAGGAGAGGGAGAGAGAGCTGTCAGAATCAGGAGACGGAGAGAGAGAGTGTCAGAATCAGGAGAGGGAGAGAGAGAGTGTCAGAATCAGGAGAGGGAGAGAGAGAGTGTCAGAATCAGGAGAGGGAGAGAGAGAGTGTCAGAATCAGGAGAGGGAGAGAGAGAGCTGTCAGAATCAGGAGGGGGAGAGAGAGCAGTCAGAATCAGTAGAGGGAGCGAGAGAGCGTGAGAATCAGGAGAGGGAGAGAGAGAGCGTCAGAATCAGTCGAGGGAGAGAGAGAGCTGTCAGAATCACGAGAGGGAGATTGAGAGCTGTCAGAATCAGGAGAGCGAGAGAGAGCTGTCAGAATCAGGAGATTGAGAGAGAGAGAGAGCTGTCAGAATCAGGAGATGGAGAGAGAGAGCTGTCAGAATCACGAGAGGGAGATTGAGAGCTGTCAGAATCAGGAGAGGGAGAGAGAGCTGTCAGAATCAGGAGAGGGAGAGAGAGAGTATCAGAATCAGGAGAGGGAGAGAGAGAGCTGTCAGAATCAGGAGGAGGAGAGAGAGAGAGAGCTGTCAGAATCAGGAGAGGGAGAGAGAGAGCTGTCAGAATCAGGAGGAGGAGAGAGAGAGAGAGCTGTCAGAATCAGGAGGGGGAGAGAGAGCAGTCAGAATCAGGAGAGGGAGAGAGAGAGTGTGAGAATCAGGAGAGGGAGAGAGAGAGCGTCAGAATCAGTCGACTGAGAGAGAGAGCTGTCAGAATCACGAGAGGGAGATTGAGAGCTGTCAGAATCAGGAGAGCGAGAGAGAGCTGTCAGAATCAGGAGATTGAGAGAGAGAGAGAGCTGTCAGAATCAGGAGATGGAGAGAGAGAGCTGTCAGAATCACGAGAGGGAGATTGAGAGCTGTCAGAATCAGGAGAGGGAGAGAGAGCTGTCAGAATCAGGAGAGGGAGAGAGAGAGTATCAGAATCAGGAGAGGGAGAGAGAGAGCTGTCAGAATCAGGAGGAGGAGAGAGAGAGAGAGCTGTCAGAATCAGGAGAGGGAGAGAGAGAGCTGTCAGAATCACGAGAGGGAGATTGAGAGCTGTCAGAATCAGGAGAGGGAGAGAGAGCTGTCAGAATCAGAGGAGGGAGAGAGAGAGTGTCAGAATCAGGAGAGGGAGAGAGAGAGCTGTCAGAATCAGGAAGAGGAGAGAGAGAGTGTCAGAATCAGGAGAGGGGGAGAGAGAGTGTCAGAATCAGGAGAGGGAGAGAGAGCTGTCAGAATCAGAGGAGGGAGAGAGAGAGTGTCAGAATCAGCAGAGGGAGAGACAGCGCTGTCAGAATCAGGAGAGGTGGAGAGCTGTCAGAATCAGGAGAGCGAGAGAGCGAGAGCTGTCAGAATCAGGAGAGGGAGAGAGAGAGTGTCAGAATCAGCAGAGGGAGAGAGAGAGCGTCAGAATCAGGAGAGGGAGAGAGAGAGCTGTCAGAATCAGCAGAGGGAGAAAGAGAGCTGTCAGAATCAGGAGATTGAGATGGAGCTGTCAGAATCAGGAGAGAGAGAGGGAGAGAGAGCTGTCAGAATCAGGAGATGGCGAGTGAGCGCTTTTAGAATCAGGAGGAGGAGAGAGAGAGAGAGCTGTCAGAATCAGGAGAGGGAGAGAGAGCTGTCAGAATCAGGAGAGGGAGAGAGAGAGAGTGTCAGAATCAGTAGAGGGAGAGAGAGAGCTGTCAGAATCACGAGAGGGAGATTGAGAGCTGTCAGAATCAGGAGAGGGAGAGAGAGCTGTCAGAATCAGAGGAGGGAGAGAGAGAGTGTCAGAATCAGGAGAGGGAGAGAGAGAGCTGTCAGAATCAGGAGGAGGAGAGAGAGAGAGAGCTGTCAGAATCAGGAGAGGGAGAGAGAGAGCTGTCAGAATCAGGAGGAGGAGAGGCAGAGAGCTGTCAGAATCAGGAGAGGGAGAGAGAGTGTCAGAATCAGGAGAGGGAGAGAGAGAGAGCTGTCAGAATCAGGAGAGGGAGAGAGAGAGTGTCAGAATCAGGATAGGGAGAGAGAGAGCTGTCAGAATCAGGAGAGGGAGAGAGAGAGCTGTCAGAATCACGAGAGGGAGATTGAGAGCTGTCAGAATCAGGAGAGGGAGAGAGAGCTGTCAGAATCAGAGGAGGGAGAGAGAGAGTGTCAGAATCAGGAGAGGGAGAGAGAGAGCTGTCAGAATCAGGAGGAGGAGAGAGAGAGTGTCAGAATCAGGAGAGGGGGAGAGAGAGTGTCAGAATCAGGAGAGGGAGAGAGAGCTGTCAGAATCAGAGGAGGGAGAGAGAGAGTGTCAGAATCAGCAGAGGGAGAGACAGCGCTGTCAGAATCAGGAGAGGTGGAGAGCTGTCAGAATCAGGAGAGCGAGAGAGCGAGAGCTGTCAGAATCAGGAGAGGGAGAGAGAGAGTGTCAGAATCAGCAGAGGGAGAGAGAGAGCGTCAGAATCAGGAGAGGGAGAGAGAGAGCTGTCAGAATCAGCAGAGGGAGAAAGAGAGCTGTCAGAATCAGGAGATTGAGATGGAGCTGTCAGAATCAGGAGAGAGAGAGGGAGAGAGAGCTGTCAGAATCAGGAGATGGCGAGTGAGCGCTTTTAGAATCAGGAGGAGGAGAGAGAGAGAGAGCTGTCAGAATCAGGAGAGGGAGAGAGAGCTGTCAGAATCAGGAGAGGGAGAGAGAGAGAGTGTCAGAATCAGTAGAGGGAGAGAGAGAGCTGTCAGAATCACGAGAGGGAGATTGAGAGCTGTCAGAATCAGGAGAGGGAGAGAGAGCTGTCAGAATCAGAGGAGGGAGAGAGAGAGTGTCAGAATCAGGAGAGGGAGAGAGAGAGCTGTCAGAATCAGGAGGAGGAGAGAGAGAGAGAGCTGTCAGAATCAGGAGAGGGAGAGAGAGAGCTGTCAGAATCAGGAGGAGGAGAGGCAGAGAGCTGTCAGAATCAGGAGAGGGAGAGAGAGAGTGTCAGAATCAGGAGAGGGAGAGAGAGAGAGCTGTCAGAATCAGGAGAGGGAGAGAGAGAGTGTCAGAATCAGGATAGGGAGAGAGAGAGCTGTCAGAATCAGGAGAGGGAGAGAGAGAGCTGTCAGAATCAGGAGAGGGAGAGAGAGACCTGTCAGAATCAGGAGAGGTAGAGAGCTGCCAGAATCAGGAGAGGTAGAGAGCGAGAGCTGTCAGAATCAGGAGAGGGAGAGAGAGAGTGTCATAATCAGGAGAGGGAGAGAGAGAGCTGTCAGAATCAGGAGAGGGAGAGAGAGAGCTGTCAGAATCACGAGATGGAGAATGAGAGCTGTCAGAATCAGGAGAGGGAGAAAGAGAGCTGTCAGAATCAGGAGATTGAGAGAGAGCTGTCAGAATCAGGAGATGGAGAGTGCGCTTTTAGAATCAGGAGGAGGAGAGAGAGAGAGAGCTGTCAAAATCAGGAGAGAGAGAGAGAAAGAGAGCTGTCAGAATCAGGAGAGGGAGAGAGAGAGCTGTCAGAATCAGGAGAGGGAGAGAGAGAGCTGTCAGAATCAGGAGAGGGAGAGAGAGAGCTGTCAGAATCAGGAGGAGGAGAGAGAGAGAGCTGTCAGAATCAGGAGAGAGAGAGAGAGAGCTGTCAGAATCAGGAGGAGGAGAGAGAGAGAGAGAGCTGTCAGAATCAGGAGAGGGAGAGAGAGTGTGTCAGAATCAGGAGAGGGGGAGGGAGAGCTGTCAGAATCAGGAGAGGGAGAGAAAGAGCTGTCAGAATCAGCAGAGGGAGAGAGAGAGTGTCAGAATCAGGAGAGGGGGAGAGAAAGTGTCAGAATCAGGAGAGGGAGAGACAGCGCTGTCAGAATCAGGAGAGGTGGAGAGCTGTCAGAATCAGGAGAGCGAGAGAGCGAGAGCTGTCAGAATCAGGAGAGGGAGAGAGAGAGTGTCAGAATCAGCAGAGGGAGAGAGAGAGCGTCAGAATCAGGAGAGGGAGAGAGAGAGCTGTCAGAATCAGCAGAGGGAGAGAGAGAGCTGTCAGAATCAGGAGAGGGAGAGAGAGACCTGTCAGAATCAGGAGAGGTAGAGAGCTGCCAGAATCAGGAGAGGTAGAGAGCGAGAGCTGTCAGAATCAGGAGAGGGAGAAAGAGAGCTGTCAGAATCAGGAGATTGAGATGGAGCTGTCAGAATCAGGAGAGAGAGAGAGAGAGAGAGCTGTCAGAATCAGGAGATGGCGAGTGAGCGCTTTTAGAATCAGGAGGAGGAGAGAGAGAGAGAGCTGTCAGAATCAGGAGAGGGAGAGAGAGCTGTCAGAATCAGGAGAGGGAGAGAGAGAGAGTGTCAGAATCAGTAGAGGGAGAGAGAGAGCTGTCAGAATCACGAGAGGGAGATTGAGAGCTGTCAGAATCAGGAGAGGGAGAGAGAGCTGTCAGAATCAGAGGAGGGAGAGAGAGAGTGTCAGAATCAGGAGAGGGAGAGAGAGAGCTGTCAGAATCAGGAGGAGGAGAGAGAGAGAGAGCTGTCAGAATCAGGAGAGGGAGAGAGAGAGCTGTCAGAATCAGGAGGAGGAGAGGCAGAGAGCTGTCAGAATCAGGAGAGGGAGAGAGAGAGTGTCAGAATCAGGAGAGGGAGAGAGAGAGAGCTGTCAGAATCAGGAGAGGGAGAGAGAGAGTGTCAGAATCAGGATAGGGAGAGAGAGAGCTGTCAGAATCAGGAGAGGGAGAGAGAGAGCTGTCAGAATCAGGAGAGGGAGAGAGAGACCTGTCAGAATCAGGAGAGGTAGAGAGCTGCCAGAATCAGGAGAGGTAGAGAGCGAGAGCTGTCAGAATCAGGAGAGGGAGAGAGAGAGTGTCATAATCAGGAGAGGGAGAGAGAGAGCTGTCAGAATCAGGAGAGGGAGAGAGAGAGCTGTCAGAATCACGAGATGGAGAATGAGAGCTGTCAGAATCAGGAGAGGGAGAAAGAGAGCTGTCAGAATCAGGAGATTGAGAGAGAGCTGTCAGAATCAGGAGATGGAGAGTGCGCTTTTAGAATCAGGAGGAGGAGAGAGAGAGAGAGCTGTCAAAATCAGGAGAGAGAGAGAGAGAGCTGTCAGAATAAGGAGAGGGAGAGAGAGAGTGTCAGAATCAGGAGAGGGGGAGAGAGAGTGTCAGAATCAGGAGAGGGAGAGAGAGAGAGAGCTGTCAGAATCAGCAGAGCGAGAAAGAGAGCTGTCAGAATCAGGAGATTGAGATAGAGCTGTCAGAATCTGGAGAGAGAGAGCGAGAGAGCTGTCTGAATCAGGAGATGGCGAGTGAGCGCTTTTAGAATCAGGAGGAGAAGAGAGAGAGAGAGCTGTCAGAATCAGGAGAGGGAGAGAGGGAGCTGTCAGAATCAGGAGGGAGAGAGAGAGATGTCAGAATCAGGAGAGGGAGAGAGAGAGCTGTCAGAATCAGGAGGGAGAGAGAGAGATGTCAGAATCAGGAGAGGGAGAGAGAGAGCTGTCAGAATCAGGCGGGGAAGAGCGGGAGCTGTCAGAATCAGGAGTGGGAGGGAGAGAGCTGTCAGAATCAGGAGAGGGAGAGAGAGAGTGTCAGAATCAGGAGAGGGTGAGCGAGGTGTCGGAATCAGGAGAGGGAGAGAGAGAGTGTCAGAATCAGGAGAGGGAGAGAGAGAGCTGTCAGAATCAGGAGAGGGAGAGAGGGAGCTGTCAGAATCAGGAGGGAGAATGAGAGCAGAATCAGGAGAGGGAGGGAGAACTGTCAGAATCAGGGGAGGGAGAGAGAGAGTGTCAGAATCAGAAGAGGTAGAGAGAGAGCTGTCAGAATCAGGAGAGAGAGAGAGAGAGAGAGCTGTCAGAATCAGGAGAGGGAGAGAGAGAGCTGTCAGAATAAGGAGAGGGAGAGAGAGAGTGTCAGAATCAGGAGAGGGGGAGAGAAAGTGTCAGAATCAGGAGAGGGAGAGAGAGAGAGAGTTGTCAGAATCAGCAGAGCGAGAAAGAGAGCTGTTAGAATCAGGAGATTGAGATAGAGCTGTCAGAATCTGGAGAGAGAGAGAGTGAGAGAGCTGTCAGAATCAGGAGATGGCGAGTGAGCGCTTTTAGAATCAGGAGGAGAAGAGAGAGAGAGAGCTGTCAGAATCAGGAGAGGGAGAGAGGGAGCTGTCAGAATCAGGAGGGAGAGAGAGAGATGTCAGAATCAGGAGAGGGAGAGAGAGAGCTGTCAGAATCAGGAGGGAGAGAGAGAGATGTCAGAATCAGGAGAGGGAGAGAGAGAGCTGTCAGAATCAGGCGGGGAAGAGCGGGAGCTGTCAGAATCAGGAGTGGGAGGGAGAGAGCTGTCAGAATCAGGAGAAGGAGAGAGAGAGTGTCAGAATCAGGAGAGGGTGAGCGAGCTGTCCGAATCAGGAGAGGGAGAGAGAGAGTGTCAGAATCAGGAGAGGGAGAGAGAGAGCTGTCAGAATCAGGAGAGGGAGAGAGGGAGCTGTCAGAATCAGGAGGGAGAATGAGAGCTGTCAGAATCAGGAGAGGGAGGGAGAACTGTCAGAATCAGGGGAGGGAGAGAGAGAGTGTCAGAATCAGGAGAGGGAGAGAGAGAGCTGTCAGAATCAGGAGAGGGAGAGAGGGAGCTGTCAGAATCAGGAGGGAGAGAGAGAGATGTCAGAATCAGGAGAGGGAGAGAGAGAGCTGTCAGAATCAGGCGGGGAAGAGCGGGAGCTGTCAGAATCAGGAGTGGGAGGGAGAGAGCTGTCAGAATCAGGAGAGGGAGAGAGAGAGTGTCAGAATCAGGAGAGGGTGAGCGAGCTGTCAGAATCAGGAGAGGGAGAGAGAGAGAGCTGTCAGAATCAGGAGAGGGAGAGAGAGAGTGTCAGAATCAGGAGAGGGGGAGAGAGAGTGTCAGAATCAGGAAAGGGAGAGAGAGCGCAGTCAGATTCAGGAGAGGTAGAGAGAGAGCTGTCAGAATCAGGAGAGGGAGAGACAGAGCTGTTAGAATCAGGCGGGGGAGAGAGAGCTGTCAGAATCAGGAGAGGGAGAGAGAGAGTGTCAGAATCAGCAGAGGGAGAGAGAGAGTGTCAGAATCAGGAGAGGGAAAGAGAGAGTGTCAGAATCAGGAGAGGGAGAGAGAGCTGTCAGAATCAGGAGAGGGAGAGAGAGAGTGTCAGAATCAGGAGAGGGAGAGAGAGAGTGTCAGAATCAGGAGAGGGAGAGAGAGAGTGTCAGAATCAGGAGAGGGAGAGAGAGAGCTGTCAGAATCAGGAGGGGGAGAGAGAGCAGTCAGAATCAGTAGAGGGAGAGAGAGAGCTGTCAGAATCAGGAGAGGGAGAGAGAGAGTGTCAGAATCAGGAGAGGGAGAGAGAGAGCGTCAGAATCAGTAGAGGGAGAGAGAGAGCTGTCAGAATCACGAGAGGGAGATTGAGAGCTGTCAGAATCAGGAGAGGGAGAGAGAGCTGTCAGAATCAGGGGAGGGAGAGAGAGAGTGTCAGAATTAGGAGAGGGAGAGAGAGAGCTGTCAGAATCAGGAGGAGGAGAGAGAGAGAGAGCTGTCAGAATCAGGAGAGGGAGAGAGAGAGAGAGCTGTCAGAATCAGGAGAGGGAGAGAGAGAGCTGTCAGAATCAGGAGGAGGAGAGAGAGAGAGAGCTGTCAGAATCAGGAGAGGGAGAGAGAGAGTGTCAGAATCAGGAGAGGGAGAGAGAGAGAGCTGTCAGAATCAGGAGAGGGAGAGAGAGTGTGTCAGAATCAGGAGAGGGGGAGGGAGAGCTGTCAGAATCAGGAGAGGGAGAGAGAGAGCTGTCAGAATCAGCAGAGGGAGAGAGGACACTGTTAGAATCAGAAGTTGGGGAGATCTGTCAGAATCAGGAGAGGGAGAGAGAGAGCGCTGTCAGAATCAGGAGAGGGAGAGAGAGAGAGCTGTCAGAATCAGGAGAGGGAGAGAGAGAGTGTCAGAATCAGGAGAGGGGGAGAGAGAGTGTCAGAATCAGGAAAGGGAGAGACAGCGCTGTCAGAATCAGGAGAGGTAGAGAGCTGTCAGAATCAGGAGAGCGAGAGAGCGAGAGCTGTCAGAATCAGGAGAGGGAGAGAGAGAGTGTCAGAATCAGGAGAGGGAGAGAGAGAGCATCAGAATCAGGAGAGGGAGAGAGAGAGCTGTCAGAATCAGCAGAGGGAGAAAGAGAGCTGTCAGAATCAGGAAATTGAGATAGAGCTGTCAGAATCAGGAGAGAGAGAGAGAGAGAGCTGTCAGAATTAGGAGAGGGAGAGAGAGCTGTCAGAATCAGGAGAGGGAGAGAGAGAGAGTGTCAGAATCAGTAGAGGGAGAGAGAGAGCTGTCAGAATCACGAGAGGGTGATTGAGAGCTGTCAGAATCAGGAGAGGGAGAGAGAGCTGTCAGAATCAGGGGAGGGAGAGAGAGAGTGTCAGAATCAGGAGAGGGAGAGAGAGAGCTGTCAGAATCAGGAGGAGGAGAGAGAGAGAGAGCTGTCAGAATCAGGAGAGGGAGAGAGAGAGAGTCAGAATCAGGAGAGGGAGAGAGAGAGAGCTGTCAGAATCAGGAGAGGGAGAGAGAGAGTGTCAGAATCATGAGAGGGAGAGAGAGAGCTGTCAGAATCAGGAGAGGGAGATGAGAGTGTCAGAATCATGAGAGGGAGAGAGAGAGAGCTGTCAGAATCAGGCGAGGGAGAGAGAGCTGTCAGAAGCAGAAGAGGGAGAGAGAGAGAGTGTCAGAATCAGTAGAGGGAGAGTGCGAGCTGTCAGAATCACGAGAGGGAGATTGAGAGCTGTCAGAATCAGGAGAGGGAGAGAGAGCTGTCAGAATCAGGGGAGGGAGAGAGAGAGTGTCAGAATCAGGAGAGGGAGAAGAGAGCTGTCAGAATCAGGAGGAGGAGAGAGAGAGAGAGCTGTCAGAATCAGGAGAGGGAGAGAGAGAGCTGTCCGAATCAGGAGAGGGAGAGAAAGCTGTCAGAATCAGGAGAGGAAGAGAGGGAGCTGTCAGAATCAGGAGAGGGAGAGCGAGAGTGTCAGAATCAAGATAGGGAGAGAGAGAGAGCTGTCAGAATCAGGAGAGGGAGAGAGAGAGCTGTCAGAATCAGGAGAGGGAGAGACCGAGTGCTGTCAGAATCAGGAGAAGGAAACAGAGAGCTATCAAAATCAGGAGATTGAGAGAGAGAGAGAGCTGCCAGAATCAGGAGATGGAGAGAGAGAGCAGTCAGAATCAGGAGAGGGAGAGAGAGAGCAGTCAGATTCAGGAGAGGTAGAGAGAGAGCTGTCAGAATCAGGAGAGGGAGAGACAGAGCTGTTAGAATCAGGAGGAGGAGAGAGAGCTGTCAGAATCAGGAGAGGGAGAGAGAGAGTGTCAGAATCAGCAGAGGGAGAGAGAGAGTGTCAGAATCAGGAGAGGGAGAGAGAGAGTGTCAGAATCAGGAGAGGGAGAGAGAGCTGTCAGAATCAGGAGACGGAGAGAGAGAGTGTCAGAATCAGGATAGGGAGAGAGAGAGTGTCAGAATCAGGAGAGGGAGAGAGAGAGTGTCAGAATCAGGAGAGGGAGAGAGAGAGTGTCAGAATCAGGAGAGGGAGAGAGAGAGTGTCAGAATCAGGAGAGGGAGAGAGAGAGCTGTCAGAATCAGGAGGGGGAGAGAGAGCAGTCAGAATCAGTAGAGGGAGAGAGAGAGCTGTCAGAATCAGGAGAGGGAGAGAGAGAGTGTCAGAATCAGGAGAGGGAGAGAGAGAGCGTCAGAATCAGTAGAGGGAGAGAGAGAGCTGTCAGAATCACGAGAGGGAGATTGAGAGCTGTCAGAATCAGGAGAGGGAGCGAGAGCTGTCAGAATCAGGGGAGGGAGAGAGAGAGTGTCAGAATTAGGAGAGGGAGAGAGAGAGCTGTCAGAATCAGGAGGAGGAGAGAGAGAGAGCTGTCAGAATCAGGAGAGGGAGAGAGAGAGCTGTCAGAATCAGGAGGAGGAGAGAGAGAGAGAGCTGTCAGAATCAGGAGAGGGAGAGAGAGAGTGTCAGAATCAGGAGAGGGAGAGAGAGAGAGCTGTCAGAATCAGGAGAGGGAGAGAGAGTGTGTCAGAATCAGGAGACGGGGAGGGAGAGCTGTCAGAATCAGGAGAGGGAGAGAGAGAGCTGTCAGAATCAGCAGAGGGAGAGAGGGCACTGTTAGAATCAGAAGTTGGGGAGATCTGTCAGAATCAGGAGAGGGAGAGAGAGAGAGCTGTCAGAATCAGGAGAGGGAGAGAGAGAGTGTCAGAATCAGGAGAGGGGGAGAGAGAGTGTCAGAATCAGGAAAGGGAGAGACAGCGCTGTCAGAATCAGGAGAGGTAGAGAGCTGTCAGAATCAGGAGAGCGAGAGAGCGAGAGCTGTCAGAATCAGGAGAGGGAGAGAGAGAGTGTCAGAATCAGGAGAGGGAGAGAGAGAGAGCTGTCAGAATCAGGGGAGGGAGAGAGAGAGTGTCAGAATCAGGAGAGGGAGAAGAGAGCTGTCAGAATCAGGAGGAGGAGAGAGAGAGAGAGCTGTCAGAATCAGGAGAGGGAGAGAGAGAGCTGTCCGAATCAGGAGAGGGAGAGAAAGCTGTCAGAATCAGGAGAGGAAGAGAGGGAGCTGTCAGAATCAGGAGAGGGAGAGCGAGAGTGTCAGAATCAAGATAGGGAGAGAGAGAGAGCTGTCAGAATCAGGAGAGGGAGAGAGAGAGCTGTCAGAATCAGGAGAGGGAGAGACCGAGTGCTGTCAGAATCAGGAGAAGGAAACAGAGAGCTATCAAAATCAGGAGATTGAGAGAGAGAGAGAGCTGCCAGAATCAGGAGATGGAGAGAGAGAGCAGTCAGAATCAGGAGAGGGAGAGAGAGAGCAGTCAGATTCAGGAGAGGTAGAGAGAGAGCTGTCAGAATCAGGAGAGGGAGAGACAGAGCTGTTAGAATCAGGAGGAGGAGAGAGAGCTGTCAGAATCAGGAGAGGGAGAGAGAGAGTGTCAGAATCAGCAGAGGGAGAGAGAGAGTGTCAGAATCAGGAGAGGGAGAGAGAGAGTGTCAGAATCAGGAGAGGGAGAGAGAGCTGTCAGAATCAGGAGATGGAGAGAGAGAGTGTCAGAATCAGGAGAGGGAGAGAGAGAGTGTCAGAAGCAGGAGAGGGAGAGAGAGAGTGTCAGAATCAGGAGAGGAAGAGAGAGAGTGTCAGAATCAGCAGAGGGAGAAAGAGAGTTGTCAGAATCAGGAGGGGGAGAGAGAGCAGTCAGAATCAGTAGAGGGAGAGAGAGAGCTGTCAGAATCAGGAGAGGGAGAGAGAGAGCGTCAGAATCAGGAGAGGGAGAGAGAGAGCTGTCAGAATCAGCAGAGGGAGAAAGAGAGCTGTCAGAATCAGGAGATTGAGATAGAGCTGTCAGAATCAGGAGAGAGAGAGAGAGAGAGAGCTGTCAGAATCAGGAGATGGCGAGTGAGCGCTTTTAGAATCAGGAGGAGGAGAGAGAGAGAGAGCTGTCAGAATCAGGAGAGGGAGAGAGAGCTGTCAGAATCAGGAGAGGGAGAGAGAGAGAGTGTCAGAATCAGTAGAGGGAGAGAGAGAGCTGTCAGAATCACGAGAGGGAGATTGAGAGCTGTCAGAATCAGGAGAGGGAGAGAGAGCTGTCAGAATCAGGGGAGGGAGAGAGAGAGTGTCAGAATCAGGAGAGGGAGAGAGAGAGCTGTCAGAATCAGGAGAGGTAGAGAGCTGTCAGAATCAGGAGAGGGAGAGAGAGAGCATCAGAATCAGGAGAGGGAGAGAGAGAGCTGTCAGAATCAGCAGAGGGAGAAAGAGAGCTGTCAGAATCAGGAAATTGAGATAGAGCTGTCAGAATCAGGAGAGAGAGAGAGAGAGAGAGCTGTCAGAATTAGGAGAGGGAGAGAGAGCTGTCAGAATCAGGAGAGGGAGAGAGAGAGAGTGTCAGAATCAGGAGAGGGAGAGAAAGAGCTGTCAAAATCAGGAGAGGTAGAGAGAGAGCTGTCAGAATCAGGAGAGGGAGAGAGAGACTGTTAGAATCAGGAGAGGGGGAGAGAGAGTGTCAGAATCAGGAGAGGGAGAGAGAACGCTGTCAGAATCAGGAGAGGTAGAGCGCTGTCAGAATCAGGAGAGGCAGAGAGCGAGAGCTGTCAGAATCAGGAGAGGGAGAGAGAGAGTGTCAGAATCAGGAGAGGGAGAGAGAGTGCTGTCAGAATCAGCAGAGGGAGAAAGAGAGCTGGCAGAATCAGGAGATTGAGAGAGAGAGAGCTGTCAGAATCAGGAGATGGAGAGAGAGCGCATTTAGAATCAGGAGGAGGAGAGAGAGAGAGAGCTGTCAGAATCAGGAGAGGGAGAGAGAGCTGTCAGAATCAGGAGAGGGAGAGAGAGAGTGTCAGAATCAGGAGAGGGAGAGAGAGAGCTGTCAGAATCACGAGAGGGTGAATGAGAGCTGTCGGAATCAGGAGAGGAAGAGAGAGAGCTGTCAGAATCAAGAGGAGGAGAGAGAGAGCTGTCAGAATCAAGAGAGCGGAGGGAGAGCTGTCAGAATCAGCAGAGGGAGAGAGAGAGCTGTAAGAATCAGCAGATGGAGAGAGGGCACTGTCAGAATCAGAAGTTGGGGTGTTCTGTCAGAAACAGGAGAGGGAGAGAGAGAGAGCTGTCAGAATCAGGAGACAGAGAGAGAGAGAGCTGTCAGAATCAGGAGAGAGAGGGAGAGAGAGAGCTGTCAGAATCAGGAGAGGGAGTGAGTGAGAGCTGTCAGAATCAGGGGAGGGAGAGAGAGAGCTGTCAGAATCAGGAGAGGGAGAGAGAGAGCTGTCAGAATCAGGAGAGGGAGAGAGTGTCAGAATCAGGAGAGGTGGAGAGAGAGTGTCAGAATCAGCAGAGGGAGAAAGAGAGCTGTCAGAATCAGGAGATTGAGAGAGAGCTGTAGAATCAGGAGAGAGAGAGAGAGCGAGCTGTCAGAATCAGGAGATGGAGAGAGATCGCTTTTAGAATCAGGAGGAGGAGAGAGAGAGAGAGCTGTCAGAATCACAAGAGTGAGAATGAGAGCTGTCAGAATCAGGAGAGGGAGAGAGAGGGGTGTCAGAATCAGGAGAGGGAGAGAGAGAGCAGTCAGAATCAGCAGAGGAAAGAGAGTGAGCTTTCAGAATCAGGAAAGGGGGAGAGAGAGAGAGAGAGCTGTTAGAATCAGGAGAGGGAGAGAGAGAGCTGTTCGAATCAGGAGAGGGAGAGAGAGAGCTGTCAGAATCAGAAGTGGGGGAGAGAGATCTGTCAGAATCAGCAGAGGGAGAGAGATAGCTTTCAGAATCAGGAAAGGAGGAGAGAGAGAGAGAGAGAGAGCTGTTAGAATCAGGAGAGGGAGAGAGAGCTGTTAGAATCAGGAGAGGGAGAGAGAGAGAGCTGTCAGAATCAGGAGGGAGAGAGAGATCTGTCAGATTCAGGAGAGGGAGAGAGAGAGTGTCAGAATCAGGAGAGGGGGAGAGAGAGTGTCAGAATCAGGAGAGGTAGAGAGCTGTCAGAATCAGGAGAGGGAGAGAGAGAGCTGTCAAAATCAGCAGAGGGAGAGAGGGCACTGTCAGAATCAGAAGTTGGGGAGATCTGTCAGAAACAGGAGAGGGAGAGAGAGAGAGCTGTCAGAATCAGGAGAGGGGGAGAGAGAGCTTTCAGAATCAGGAGAGGGGGAGAGTGAGAGAGCTGTTAGAATCAGGAGGGAGTGAGAGAGCTGCCAGGATCAGGAGGGAGTGAGAGAGCTGTCAGATTCAGGAGAGGGAGAGAGACCGCTGTCAGAATTAGGAGAGGGAGAGAGAGAGAGTGTCAGAATCAGGCGAGGGAGAGAGAGAGCGCTGTCAGAATCAGGAGGCAGAGAGAGAGCTGTCAGAATCAGGAGAGGGAGAGAGAGAGAGAGCTGTCAGAATCAGGAGAGGGAGAGAGAGAGAGCTGTCAGAATCAGGAGAGGGAGAGAGAGAGCTGTCAGAATCAGGAGAGAGAGAGTGAGAGAGCTGTCAGAATCAGGAGAGGGAGAGAGAGAGCTGTCAGAATCAGGAGAGGGAGAGAGATCTCTCAGAATCAGGAGAGGGAGAGAGAGAGAGTGTCAGAATCAGGCGAGGGAGAGAGAGAGAGCTGTCAGAATCAGGAGGCAGAGAGAGAGCTGTCAGAATCAGGAGAGGGAGAGAGAGAGAGAGCTGTCAGAATCAGGAGAGGGAGAGAGAGCTGTCAGAATCAGGAGAGGGAGAGAGAGAGAGTATCAGAATCAGTAGAGGGAGAGAGAGAGCTGTCAGAATCACGAGAGGGAGATTGAGAGCTGTCAGAATCAGGAGAGGGAGAGAGAGCTGTCAGAATCAGGGGAGGGAGAGAGAGAGTGTCAGAATCAGGAGAGGGAGAGAGAGAGCTGTCAGATTCAGGAGGAGGAGAGAGAGAGAGAGCTGTCAGAATCAGGAGAGGGAGAGAGAGAGCTGTCCGAATCAGGAGAGGAAGAGAGGGAGCTGTCAGAATCAGGAGAGGGAGAGAGAGAGTGTCAGAATCAAGATAGGGAGAGAGAGAGAGCTGTCAGAATCAGGAGAGGGAGAGAGAGAGCTGTCAGAATCAGGAGAGGGAGAGACCGAGAGCTGTCAGAATCAGGAGAAGGAAACAGAGAGCTATCAAAATCAGGAGATTGAGAGAGAGAGAGAGCTGTCAGAATCAGGAGATGGAGAGAGAGAGCAGTCAGAAACAGGAGAGGGAGAGAGAGAGCAGTCAGATTCAGGAGAGGTAGAGAGAGAGCTGTCAGAATCAGGAGAGGGAGAGACAGAGCTGTTAGAATCAGGAGGAGGAGAGAGAGCTGTCAGAATCAGGAGAGGGAGAGAGAGAGTGTCAGAATCAGCAGAGGGAGAGAGAGAGTGTCAGAATCAGGAGAGGGAGAGAGAGAGTGTCAGAATCAGGAGAGGGAGAGAGAGCTGTCAGAATCAGGAGACGGAGAGAGAGAGTGTCAGAATCAGGAGAGGGAGAGAGAGAGTGTCAGAATCAGGAGAGGGAGAGAGAGAGTGTCAGAATCAGGAGAGGGAGAGAGAGAGAGTGTCAGAATCAGGAGAGGGAGAGAGAGAGCTGTCAGAATCAGGAGGGGGAGAGAGAGCAGTCAGAATCAGTAGAGGGAGAGAGAGAGCTGTCAGAATCAGGAGAGGGAGAGAGAGAGTGTCAGAATCAGGAGAGGGAGAGAGAGAGCGTCAGAATCAGTAGAGGGAGAGAGAGAGCTGTCAGAATCACGAGAGGGAGATTGAGAGCTGTCAGAATCAGGAGAGGGAGAGAGAGCTGTCAGAATCAGGGGAGGGAGAGAGAGAGTGTCAGAATTAGGAGAGGGAGAGAGAGAGCTGTCAGAATCAGGAGGAGGAGAGAGAGAGAGAGCTGTCAGAATCAGGAGAGGGAGAGAGAGAGCTGTCAGAATCAGGAGGAGGAGAGAGAGAGAGAGCTGTCAGAATCAGGAGAGGGAGAGAGAGAGTGTCAGAATCAGGAGAGGGAGAGAGAGAGAGCTGTCAGAATCAGGAGAGGGAGAGAGAGAGAGAGCTGTCAGAATCAGGAGAGGGAGAGAGAGAGAGCTGTCAGAATCAGGAGAGGGAGAGAGAGAGCTGTCAGAATCAGGAGAGAGAGAGTGAGAGAGCTGTCAGAATCAGGAGAGGGAGAGAGAGAGCTGTCAGAATCAGGAGAGGGAGAGAGATCTCTCAGAATCAGGAGAGGGAGAGAGAGAGAGTGTCAGAATCAGGCGAGGGAGAGAGAGAGAGCGCTGTCAGAATCAGGAGAAAAGAGAGAGAGCTGTCAGAATCAGGAGAGGGAGAGAGAGAGAGAGCTGTCAGAATCAGGAGAGGGAGAGAGAGCTGTCAGAATCAGGAGAGAGAGAGAGTGTCAGAATCAGTAGAGGGAGAGAGAGAGCTGTCAGAATCACGAGAGGGAGATTGAGAGCTGTCAGAATCAGGAGAGGGAGAGAGAGCTGTCAGAATCAGGGGAGGGAGAGAGAGAGTGTCAGAATCAGGAGAGGGAGAGAGAGAGCTGTCAGATTCAGGAGGAGGAGAGAGAGAGAGAGCTGTCAGAATCAGGAGAGGGAGAGAGAGAGCTGTCCGAATCAGGAGAGGAAGAGAGGGAGCTGTCAGAATCAGGAGAGGGAGAGAGAGAGTGTCAGAATCAAGATAGGGAGAGAGAGAGAGCTGTCAGAATCAGGAGAGGGAGAGAGAGAGCTGTCAGAATCAGGAGAGGGAGAGACCGAGAGCTGTCAGAATCAGGAGAAGGAAACAGAGAGCTATCAAAATCAGGAGATTGAGAGAGAGAGAGAGCTGTCAGAATCAGGAGATGGAGAGAGAGAGCAGTCAGAAACAGGAGAGGGAGAGAGAGAGCAGTCAGATTCAGGAGAGGTAGAGAGAGAGCTGTCAGAATCAGGAGAGGGAGAGACAGAGCTGTTAGAATCAGGAGGAGGAGAGAGAGCTGTCAGAATCAGGAGAGGGAGAGAGACAGTGTCAGAATCAGCAGAGGGAGAGAGAGAGTGTCAGAATCAGGAGAGGGAGAGAGAGAGTGTCAGAATCAGGAGAGGGAGAGAGAGCTGTCAGAATCAGGAGACGGAGAGAGAGAGTGTCAGAATCAGGAGAGGGAGAGAGAGAGTGTCAGAATCAGGAGAGGGAGAGAGAGAGTGTCAGAATCAGGAGAGGGAGAGAGAGAGAGTGTCAGAATCAGGAGAGGGACAGAGAGAGCTGTCAGAATCAGGAGGGGGAGAGAGAGCAGTCAGAATCAGTAGAGGGAGAGAGAGAGCTGTCAGAATCAGGAGGGGGAGAGAGAGCAGTCAGAATCAGTAGAGGGAGAGAGAGAGCTGTCAGAATCAGGAGAGGGAGAGAGAGAGCTGTCAGAATCAGGGGAGGGAGAGAGAGAGTGTCAGAATTAGGAGAGGGAGAGAGAGAGCTGTCAGAATCAGGAGGAGGAGAGAGAGAGAGAGCTGTCAGAATCAGGAGAGGGAGAGAGAGAGCTGTCAGAATCAGGAGGAGGAGAGAGAGAGAGAGCTGTCAGAATCAGGAGAGGGAGAGAGAGAGTGTCAGAATCAGGAGAGGGAGAGAGAGAGAGCTGTCAGAATCAGGAGAGGGAGAGAGAGTGTGTCAGAATCAGGAGAGGGGGAGGGAGAGCTGTCAGAATCAGGAGAGGGAGAGAGAGAGCTGTCAGAATCAGCAGAGGGAGAGAGGACACTGTTAGAATCAGAAGTTGGGGAGATCTGTCAGAATCAGGAGAGGGAGAGAGAGAGAGCTGTCAGAATCAGGAGAGGGAGAGAGAGAGAGCTGTCAGAATCAGGAGAGGGAGAGAGAGAGTGTCAGAATCAGGAGAGGGGGAGAGTGAGTGTCAGAATCAGGAAAGGGAGAGACAGCGCTGTCAGAATCAGGAGAGGTAGAGAGCTGTCAGAATCAGGAGAGCGAGAGAGCGAGAGCTGTCAGAATCAGGAGAGGGAGAGAGAGAGTGTCAGAATCAGGAGAGGGAGAGAGAGAG
This sequence comes from Pristiophorus japonicus, assembly GCF_044704955.1. NCBI lineage: Eukaryota > Metazoa > Chordata > Chondrichthyes > Pristiophoridae > Pristiophorus > Pristiophorus japonicus. The sequence continues at coordinate 10,236,678 of NC_091988.1, read as the reverse complement.
CATCAGAATCAGGAGAGGGAGAGAGAGAGCTGTCAGAATCAGCAGAGGGAGAAAGAGAGCTGTCAGAATCAGGAAATTGAGATAGAGCTGTCAGAATCAGGAGAGAGAGAGAGAGAGAGCTGTCAGAATCAGGGGAGGGAGAGAGAGAGTGTCAGAATCAGGAGAGGGAGAGAGAGAGAGTCAGAATCAGGAGAGGGAGAGAGAGAGAGCTGTCAGAATCAGGAGAGGGAGAGAGAGAGTGTCAGAATCATGAGAGGGAGAGAGAGAGAGCTGTCAGAATCAGGCGAGGGAGAGAGAGCTGTCAGAATCAGAAGAGGGAGAGAGAGAGAGTGTCAGAATCAGTAGAGGGAGAGTGAGAGCTGTCAGAATCACGAGAGGGAGATTGAGAGCTGTCAGAATCAGGAGAGGGAGAGAGAGCTGTCAGAATCAGGGGAGGGAGAGAGAGAGTGTCAGAATCAGGAGAGGGAGAGAGAGAGCTGTCAGAATCAGGAGGAGGAGAGAGAGAGCTGTCAGAATCAGGAGAGGGAGAGAGAGAGCTGTCCGAATCAGGAGAGGGAGAGAAAGCTGTCAGAATCAGGAGAGGAAGAGAGGGAGCTGTCAGAATCAGGAGAGGGAGAGCGAGAGTGTCAGAATCAAGATAGGGAGAGAGAGAGAGCTGTCAGAATCAGGAGAGGGAGAGAGAGAGCTGTCAGAATCAGGAGAGGGAGAGACCGAGTGCTGTCAGAATCAGGAGAAGGAAACAGAGAGCTATCAAAATCAGGAGATTGAGAGAGAGAGAGAGCTGCCAGAATCAGGAGATGGAGAGAGAGAGCAGTCAGAATCAGGAGAGGGAGAGAGAGAGCAGTCAGATTCAGGAGAGGTAGAGAGAGAGCTGTCAGAATCAGGAGAGGGAGAGACAGAGCTGTTAGAATCAGGAGGAGGAGAGAGAGCTGTCAGAATCAGGAGAGGGAGAGAGAGAGTGTCAGAATCAGCAGAGGGAGAGAGAGAGTGTCAGAATCAGGAGAGGGAGAGAGAGAGTGTCAGAATCAGGAGAGGGAGAGAGAGCTGTCAGAATCAGGAGACGGAGAGAGAGAGTGTCAGAATCAGGAGAGGGAGAGAGAGAGTGTCAGAAGCAGGAGAGGGAGAGAGAGAGTGTCAGAATCAGGAGAGGGAGAGAGAGAGTGTCAGAATCAGCAGAGGGAGAAAGAGAGCTGTCAGAATCAGGAGGGGGAGAGAGAGCAGTCAGAATCAGTAGAGGGAGAGAGAGAGCTGTCAGAATCAGGAGAGGGAGAGAGAGAGCATCAGAATCAGGAGAGGGAGAGAGAGAGCTGTCAGAATCAGCAGAGGGAGAAAGAGAGCTGTCAGAATCAGGAGATTGAGATAGAGCTGTCAGAATCAGGAGAGAGAGAGAGAGAGAGCTGTCAGAATCAGGAGATGGCGAGTGAGCGCTTTTAGAATCAGGAGGAGGAGAGAGAGAGAGAGCTGTCAGAATCAGGAGAGGGAGAGAGAGCTGTCAGAATCAGGAGAGGGAGAGAGAGAGAGTGTCAGAATCAGTAGAGGGAGAGAGAGAGCTGTCAGAATCACGAGAGGGAGATTGAGAGCTGTCAGAATCAGGAGAGGGAGAGAGAGCTGTCAGAATCAGGGGAGGGAGAGAGAGAGTGTCAGAATCAGGAGAGGGAGAGAGAGAGAGAGCTGTCAGAATCAGGAGGAGGAGAGAGAGAGCTGTCAGAATCAGGAGAGGGAGAGAGAGAGCTGTCCGAATCAGGAGAGGGAGAGAAAGCTGTCAGAATCAGGAGAGGAAGAGAGGGAGCTGTCAGAATCAGGAGAGGGAGAGCGAGAGTGTCAGAATCAAGATAGGGAGAGAGAGAGAGCTGTCAGAATCAGGAGAGGGAGAGAGAGAGCTGTCAGAATCAGGAGAGGGAGAGACCGAGTGCTGTCAGAATCAGGAGAAGGAAACAGAGAGCTATCAAAATCAGGAGATTGAGAGAGAGAGAGAGCTGCCAGAATCAGGAGATGGAGAGAGAGAGCAGTCAGAATCAGGAGAGGGAGAGAGAGAGCAGTCAGATTCAGGAGAGGTAGAGAGAGAGCTGTCAGAATCAGGAGAGGGAGAGACAGAGCTGTTAGAATCAGGAGGAGGAGAGAGAGCTGTCAGAATCAGGAGAGGGAGAGAGAGAGTGTCAGAATCAGCAGAGGGAGAGAGAGAGTGTCAGAATCAGGAGAGGGAGAGAGAGAGTGTCAGAATCAGGAGAGGGAGAGAGAGCTGTCAGAATCAGGAGACGGAGAGAGAGAGTGTCAGAATCAGGAGAGGGAGAGAGAGAGTGTCAGAAGCAGGAGAGGGAGAGAGAGAGTGTCAGAATCAGGAGAGGGAGAGAGAGAGTGTCAGAATCAGCAGAGGGAGAAAGAGAGTTGTCAGAATCAGGAGGGGGAGAGAGAGCAGTCAGAATCAGTAGAGGGAGAGAGAGAGCTGTCAGAATCAGGAGAGGGAGAGAGAGAGCGTCAGAATCAGGAGAGGGAGAGAGAGAGCTGTCAGAATCAGCAGAGGGAGAAAGAGAGCTGTCAGAATCAGGAGATTGAGATAGAGCTGTCAGAATCAGGAGAGAGAGAGAGAGAGAGCTGTCAGAATCAGGAGATGGCGAGTGAGCGCTTTTAGAATCAGGAGGAGGAGAGAGAGAGAGAGCTGTCAGAATCAGGAGAGGGAGAGAGAGCTGTCAGAATCAGGAGAGGGAGAGAGAGAGAGCTGTCAGAATCAGGAGAGGGAGAGAGAGAGTGTCAGAATCAGGAGAGGGAGAGAGAGAGCGTCAGAATCAGTAGAGGGAGAGAGAGAGCTGTCAGAATCACGAGAGGGAGATTGAGAGCTGTCAGAATCAGGAGAGGGAGAGAGAGCTGTCAGAATCAGGGGAGGGAGAGAGAGAGTGTCAGAATCAGGAGAGGGAGAGAGAGAGCTGTCAGAATCAGGAGGAGGAGAGAGAGAGAGAGATGTCAGAATCAGGAGAGGGAGAGAGAGAGCTGTCCGAATCAGGAGAGGGAGAGAAAGCTGTCAGAATCAGGAGAGGAAGAGAGGGAACTGTCAGAATCAGGAGAGGGAGAGAGAGAGTGTCAGAATCAAGATAGGGAGAGAGAGAGAGCTGTCAGAATCAGGAGAGGGAGAGAGAGAGCTGTCAGAATCAGGAGAGGGAGAGAGAGGCAGTCAGATTCTGGAGAGGTAGAGAGAGAGCTGTCAGAATCAGGAGAGGGAGAGACAGAGCTGTTAGAATCAGGAGGAGGAGAGAGAGCTGTCAGAATCAGGAGAGGGAGAGAGAGAGTGTCAGAATCAGCAGAGGGAGAGAGAGAGTGTCAGAATCAGGAGAGGGAGAGAGAGAGTGTCAGAATCAGGAGAGGGAGAGAGAGAGTGTCAGAATCAGGAGAGGGAGAGAGAGAGCTGTCAGAATCAGGAGAGGGAGAGAGGGAGCTGTCAGAATCAGGAGGGGGAGAGAGAGCAGTCAGAATCAGTAGAGGGAGAGAGAGAGCTGTCAGAATCAGGAGAGGGAGAGAGAGAGTGTCAGAATCAGGAGAGGGAGAGAGAGAGCGTCAGAATCAGTAGAGCGAGAGAGAGAGCTGTCAGAATCACGAGAGGGAGATTGAGAGCTGTCAGAATCAGGAGAGGGAGAGAGAGCTGTCAGAATCAGGGGAGGGAGAGAGAGAGTGTCAGAATTAGGAGAGGGAGAGAGAGAGCTGTCAGAATCAGGAGGAGGAGAGAGAGAGAGAACTGTCAGAATCAGGAGAGGGAGAGAGAGAGCTGTCAGAATCAGGAGGAGGAGAGAGAGAGAGAGCTGTCAGAATCAGGAGAGGGAGAGAGAGAGTGTCAGAATCAGGAGAGAGAGAGAGAGAGAGCTGTCAGAATCAGGAGAGGGAGAGAGAGTGTGTCAGAATCAGGAGAGGGGGAGGGAGAGCTGTCAGAATCAGGAGAGGGAGAGAGAGAGCTGTCAGAATCAGCAGAGGGAGAGAGGGCACTGTTAGAATCAGAAGTTGGGGAGAGCTGTCCGAATCAGGAGAGGGAGAGAAAGCTGTCAGAATCAGGAGAGGAAGAGAGGGAACTGTCAGAATCAGGAGAGGGAGAGAGAGAGTGTCAGAATCAAGATAGGGAGAGAGAGAGAGCTGTCAGAATCAGGAGAGGGAGAGAGAGAGCTGTCAGAATCAGGAGAGGGAGAGAGAGGCAGTCAGATTCTGGAGAGGTAGAGAGAGAGCTGTCAGAATCAGGAGAGGGAGAGACAGAGCTGTTAGAATCAGGAGGAGGAGAGAGAGCTGTCAGAATCAGGAGAGAGGGAGAGAGAGAGTGTCAGAATCAGGAGAGGGAGAGAGAGAGTGTCAGAATCAGGAGAGGGAGAGAGAGAGTGTCAGAATCAGGAGAGGGAGAGAGAGAGCTGTCAGAATCAGGAGAGGGAGAGAGGGAGCTGTCAGAATCAGGAGGGGGAGAGAGAGCAGTCAGAATCAGTAGAGGGAGAGAGAGAGCTGTCAGAATCAGGAGAGGGAGAGAGAGAGTGTCAGAATCAGGAGAGGGAGAGAGAGCGTCAGAATCAGTAGAGCGAGAGAGAGAGCTGTCAGAATCACGAGAGGGAGATTGAGAGCTGTCAGAATCAGGAGAGGGAGAGAGAGCTGTCAGAATCAGGGGAGGGAGAGAGAGAGTGTCAGAATTAGGAGAGGGAGAGAGAGAGCTGTCAGAATTAGGAGAGGGAGAGAGAGAGCTGTCAGAATCAGGAGGAGGAGAGAGAGAGAGAACTGTCAGAATCAGGAGAGGGAGAGAGAGAGCTGTCAGAATCAGGAGGAGGAGAGAGATGGAGAGAGCTGTCAGAATCAGGAGAGGGAGAGAGAGAGTGTCAGAATCAGGAGAGAGAGAGAGAGAGAGCTGTCAGAATCAGGAGAGGGAGAGAGAGTGTGTCAGAATCAGGAGAGGGGGAGGGAGAGCTGTCAGAATCAGGAGAGGGAGAGAGAGAGCTGTCAGAATCAGCAGAGGGAGAGAGGGCACTGTTAGAATCAGAAGTTGGGGAGATCTGTCAGAATCAGGAGAGGGAGAGAGAGAGAGCTGTCAGAATCAGGAGAGGGAGAGAGAGAGAGCTGTCAGAATCAAGAGAGGGAGAGAGAGAGTGTCAGAATCAGGAGAGGGGGAGAGAGAGTGTCAGAATCAGGAAAGGGAGAGACAGCGCTGTCAGAATCAGGAGAGGTAGAGAGCTGTCAGAATCAGGAGAGCGAGAGAGCAAGAGCTGTCAGAATCAGGAGAGGGAGAGAGAGAGTGTCAGAATCAGGAGAGGGAGAGAGAGAGCATCAGAATCAGGAGAGGGAGAGAGAGAGCTGTCAGAATCAGCAGAGGGAGAAAGAGAGCTGTCAGAATCAGGAAATTGAGATAGAGCTGTCAGAATCAGGAGAGAGAGAGAGAGAGAGAGCTGTCAGAATTAGGAGAGGGAGAGAGAGCTGTCAGAATCAGGAGAGGGAGAGAGAGAGAGTGTCAGAATCAGTAGAGGGAGAGAGAGAGCTGTCAGAATCACGAGAGGGAGATTGAGAGCTGTCAGAATCAGGAGAGGGAGAGAGAGCTGTCAGAATCAGGGGAGGGAGAGAGAGAGTGTCAGAATCAGGAGAGGGAGAGAGAGAGCTGTCAGAATCAGGAGAGGTAGAGAGCTGTCAGAATCAGGAGAGGGAGAGAGAGAGCATCAGAATCAGGAGAGGGAGAGAGAGAGCTGTCAGAATCAGCAGAGGGAGAAAGAGAGCTGTCAGAATCAGGAAATTGAGATAGAGCTGTCAGAATCAGGAGAGAGAGAGAGAGAGCTGTCAGAATCAGGAGAGGGAGAGAGAGACTGTTAGAATCAGGAGAGGGGGAGAGAGAGTGTCAGAATCAGGAGATGGAGAGAGAGCGCTGTCAGAATCAGGAGAGGTAGAGAGCTGTCAGAATCAGGAGAGGCAGAGAGCGAGAGCTGTCAGAATCAGAAGAGGGAGAGAGAGAGTGTCAGAATCAGGAGAGGGAGAGAGAGTGCTGTCAGAATCAGCAGAGGGAGAAAGCGAGCTGACAGAATCAGGAGATTGAGAGAGAGAGAGCTGTCAGAATCAGGAGATGGAGAGAGAGCGCATTTAGAATCAGGAGGAGGAGAGAGAGAGAGAGCTGTCAGAATCAGGAGAGGGAGAGAGAGCTGTCAGAATCAGGAGAGGGAGAGAGAGAGTGTCAGAATCAGGAGAGGGAGAGAGAGAGCTGTCAGAATCACGAGAGGGTGAATGAGAGCTGTCGGAATCAGGAGAGGAAGAGAGAGAGCTGTCAGAATCAAGAGGAGGAGAGAGAGAGCTGTCAGAATCAAGAGAGCGGAGGGAGAGCTGTCAGAATCAGCAGAGGGAGAGAGAGAGCTGTAAGAATCAGCAGATGGAGAGAGGGCACTGTCAGAATCAGAAGTTGGGGAGTTCTGTCAGAAACAGGAGAGGGAGAGAGAGAGAGCTGTCAGAATCAGGAGAGGGAGAGAGAGAGTGTCAGAATCAGGAGAGGGAGAGAGAGAGCTGTCAGAATCAAGAGAGGGGGAGAGAGAGATGTCAGAATCATGAGAGAGAGGGAGAGAGAGAGTGTCAGAATCAGGAGAGAGAGGGAGAGAGAGCTGTCAGAATCAGGAGACAGAGAGAGAGAGAGCTGTCAGAATCAGGAGAGAGAGGGAGAGAGAGAGCTGTCAGAATCAGGAGAGGGAGTGAGTGAGAGCTGTCAGAATCAGGGGAGGGAGAGAGAGAGCTGTCAGAATCAGGAGAGGGAGAGAGAGAGCTGTCAGAATCAGGAGAGGGAGAGAGTGTCAGAATCAGGAGAGGTGGAGAGAGAGTGTCAGAATCAGCAGAGGGAGAAAGAGAGCTGTCTGAATCAGGAGATTGAGAGAGAGCTGTAGAATCAGGAGAGAGAGAGAGAGAGAGCTGTCAGAATCAGGAGATGGAGAGAGAGCGTTTTTAGAATCAGGAGGAGGAGAGAGAGAGAGAGCTGTCAGAATCACAAGAGGGAGAATGAGAGCTGTCAGAATCAGGAGAGGGAGAGAGAGGGGTGTCAGAATCAGGAGAGGGAGAGAGAGAGCAGTCAGAATCAGCAGAGGAAAGAGAGTGAGCTTTCAGAATCAGGAAAGGGGGAGAGAGAGAGAGAGAGCTGTTAGAATCAGGAGAGGGAGAGAGAGAGCTGTTAGAATCAGGAGAGGGAGAGAGAGAGCTGTCAGAATCAGAAGTGGGGGAGAGAGATCTGTCAGAATCAGCAGAGGGAGAGAGATAGCTTTCAGAATCAGGAAAGGAGGAGAGAGAGAGAGAGAGAGAGAGCTGTTAGAATCAGGAGAGGGAGAGAGAGCTGTTAGAATCAGGAGAGGGAGAGAGAGAGAGCTGTCAGAATCAGGAGGGAGAGAGAGATCTGTCAGAATCAGGAGAGGGGGAGAGAGAGTGTCAGAATCAGGAGAGGTAGAGAGCTGTCAGAATCAGGAGAGGGAGAGAGAGAGCTGTCAAAATCAGCAGAGGGAGAGAGGGCACTGTCAGAATCAGAAGTTGGGGAGATCTGTCAGAAACAGGAGAGGGAGAGAGAGAGAGCTGTCAGAATCAGGAGAGGGGGAGAGAGAGCTTTCAGAATCAGGAGAGGGGGAGAGTGAGAGAGCTGTTAGAATCAGGAGGGAGAGAGAGAGCTGCCAGGATCAGGAGGGAGTGAGAGAGCTGTCAGAATCAGGAGAGGGAGAGAGACCGCTGTCAGAATTAGGAGAGGGAGAGAGAGAGATGTGTCAGAATCAGGCGAGGGAGAGAGAGAGAGCTGTCAGAATCAGGAGGCAGAGAGAGAGCTGTCAGAATCAGGAGAGGGAGAGAGAGAGAGAGCTGTCAGAATCAGGAGAGGGAGAGAGAGAGAGCTGTCAGAATCAGGAGAGGGAGAGAGAGAGCTGTCAGAATCAGGAGAGAGAGAGAGAGAGCTGTCAGAATCAGGAGAGGGAGAGAGAGAGCTGTCAGAATCAGGAGAGGGAGAGAGATCTCTCAGAATCAGGAGAGGGAGAGAGAGAGAGCTGTCAGAATCAGGAGATGGGGAGAGAGAGCTGTCAGAATCAGGAGAGGGAGAGAGAGCTGTCAGAATCAGCAGAGGGAGAGAGGGCACTGACAGAATCAGAAGTTGTGGAGATCTGTCAGAATCAGGAGAGGGAGAGAGAGAGAGCTGTCAGAATCAGGAGAGGGAGTGAGTGGGAGCTGTCAGAATCAGGGGAGGGAGAGAGAGAGCTGTCAGAATCAGGAGAGGGAGAGAGAGAGCTGTCAGAATCAGGAGAGGGAGAGAGTGTCAGAATCAGGAGAGGGGTAGAGAGAGTGTCAGAATCAGCAGAGGGAGAAAGAGAGCTGTCAGAATCAGGAGATTGAGAGAGAGCTGTAGAATCAGGAGACAGAGAGAGAGAGAGCCGTCAGAATCAGGAGATGGAGAGAGAGCGCTTTTAGAATCAGGAGGAGGAGAGAGAGAGAGAGCTGTCAGAATCACAAGAGGGAGAATGAGAGCTGTCAGAATCAGGAGAGGGAGAGAGAGCCGTTAGAATCAGGAGAGGGAAAGAGAGGGGTGTCAGAATCAGGAGAGGGGGAGGGAGAGCTGTCAGAATCAGGAGAGGGAGAGAGAGCTGTCAGAATCAGCAGAGGGAGAGAGGGCACTGACAGAATCAGAAGTTGTGGAGATCTGTCAGAATCAGGAGAGGGAGAGAGAGAGAGCTGTCAGAATCAGGAGAGGGAGTGAGTGGGAGCTGTCAGAATCAGGGGAGGGAGAGAGAGAGCTGTCAGAATCAGGAGAGGGAGAGAGAGAGCTGTCAGAATCAGGAGAGGAAGAGAGTGTCAGAATCAGGAGAGGGGTAGAGAGAGTGTCAGAATCAGCAGAGGGAGAAAGAGAGCTGTCAGAATCAGGAGATTGAGAGAGAGCTGTAGAATCAGGAGAGAGAGAGAGAGAGAGCTGTCAGAATCAGGAGATGGAGAGAGAGCGCTTTTAGAATCAGGAGGAGGAGAGAGAGAGAGAGCTGTCAGAATCACAAGAGGGAGAATGAGAGCTGTCAGAATCAGGAGAGGGAGAGAGAGCCGTTAGAATCAGGAGAGGGAAAGAGAGGGGTGTCAGAATCAGGAGAGGGAGAGAGAGAGCTGTCAGGATCAGGAGAGGGGGAGAGAGAAAGCTGTCAGAATCAGGAGAGGGAGAGAGAGGGGTGTCAGAATCCGGAGAGGGAGAGAGAGAGCTGTCAGAATCAGGAGAGGGGGAGAGAGAGAGCTGTTAGAATCAGGAAGGAGAGAGAGAGAGCTGTCAGAATCAGGTGAGGGAGAGAGAGAAAGTGTCAGAATCGGGAGAGGGAGAGAGAGAGCTGTCAGAATCAGGAGAGGGAGAGAGAGAGCTGTCAGAATCAGGAGAGGGAGAGAGAGCTGTCAGAATCTGGAGAGAGAGAGTGAGAGAGCTGTCTGAATCAGGAGAGGGAGAGAGAGAGTGTCAGAATCAGGAGAGGGTGAGCGAGGTGTCGGAATCACGAGAGGGAGATTGAGAGCTGTCAGAATCAGGAGAGCGAGAGAGAGCTGTCAGAATCAGGAGATTGAGAGAGAGAGAGAGCTGTCAGAATCAGGAGATGGAGAGAGAGAGCTGTCAGAATCACGAGAGGGAGATTGAGAGCTGTCAGAATCAGGAGAGGGAGAGAGAGCTGTCAGAATCAGAGGAGGGAGAGAGAGAGTGTCAGAATCAGGAGAGGGAGAGAGAGAGCTGTCAGAATCAGGAGGAGGAGAGAGAGAGAGAGCTGTCAGAATCAGGAGAGGGAGAGAGAGAGCTGTCAGAATCAGGAGGAGGAGAGGCAGAGAGCTGCCAGAATCAGGAGAGGGAGAGACAGAGTGTCAGAATCAGGAGAGGGAGAGAGAGAGAGCTGTCAGAATCAGGAGAGGGAGAGAGAGAGTGTCAGAATCAGGATAGGGAGAGAGAGAGCTGTCAGAATCAGGAGAGGGAGAGAGAGAGCTGTCAGAATCAGGAGAGGGAGAGAGAGACCTGTCAGAATCAGGAGAGGTAGAGAGCTGCCAGAATCAGGAGAGGTAGAGAGCGAGAGCTGTCAGAATCAGGAGAGGGAGAGAGAGAGTGTCATAATCAGGAGAGGGAGAGAGAGAGCTGTCAGAATCAGGAGAGGGAGAGAGAGAGCTGTCAGAATCACGAGATGGAGAATGAGAGCTGTCAGAATCAGGAGAGGGAGAAAGAGAGCTGTCAGAATCAGGAGATTGAGAGAGAGCTGTCAGAATCAGGAGATGGAGAGTGCGCTTTTAGAATCAGGAGGAGGAGAGAGAGAGAGAGCTGTCAAAATCAGGAGAGAGAGAGAGAGAGCTGTCAGAATAAGGAGAGGGAGAGAGAGAGTGTCAGAATCAGGAGAGGGGGAGAGAGAGTGTCAGAATCAGGAGAGGGAGAGAGAGAGAGAGCTGTCAGAATCAGCAGAGCGAGAAAGAGAGCTGTCAGAATCAGGAGATTGAGATAGAGCTGTCAGAATCTGGAGAGAGAGAGTGAGAGAGCTGTCTGAATCAGGAGATGGCGAGTGAGCGCTTTTAGAATCAGGAGGAGAAGAGAGAGAGAGAGCTGTCAGAATCAGGAGAGGGAGAGAGAGAGCTGTCAGAATCAGGAGGAGGAGAGAGAGAGAGAGCTGTCAGAATCAGGAGAGGGAGAGAGAGAGCTGTCAGAATCAGGAGGAGGAGAGGCAGAGAGCTGTCAGAATCAGGAGAGGGAGAGAGAGAGTGTCAGAATCAGGAGAGGGAGAGAGAGAGAGCTGTCAGAATCAGGAGAGGGAGAGAGAGAGTGTCAGAATCAGGAGAGGGAGAGAGGGAGCTGTCAGAATCAGGAGGGAGAGAGAGAGATGTCAGAATCAGGAGAGGGAGAGAGAGAGCTGTCAGAATCAGGAGGGAGAGAGAGAGATGTCAGAATCAGGAGAGGGAGAGAGAGAGCTGTCAGAATCAGGCGGGGAAGAGCGGGAGCTGTCAGAATCAGGAGTGGGAGGGAGAGAGCTGTCAGAATCAGGAGAGGGAGAGAGAGAGTGTCAGAATCAGGAGAGGGTGAGCGAGGTGTCGGAATCAGGAGAGGGAGAGAGAGAGTGTCAGAATCAGGAGAGGGAGAGAGAGAGCTGTCAGAATCAGGAGAGGGAGAGAGGGAGCTGTCAGAATCAGGAGGGAGAATGAGAGCAGAATCAGGAGAGGGAGGGAGAACTGTCAGAATCAGGGGAGGGAGAGAGAGAGTGTCAGAATCAGAAGAGGTAGAGAGAGAGCTGTCAGAATCAGGAGAGAGAGAGAGAGAGAGAGCTGTCAGAATCAGGAGAGGGAGAGAGAGAGCTGTCAGAATAAGGAGAGGGAGAGAGAGAGTGTCAGAATCAGGAGAGGGGGAGAGAAAGTGTCAGAATCAGGAGAGGGAGAGAGAGAGAGAGTTGTCAGAATCAGCAGAGCGAGAAAGAGAGCTGTTAGAATCAGGCGATTGAGATGGAGCTGTCAGAATCTGGAGAGAGAGAGAGTGAGAGAGCTGTCAGAATCAGGAGATGGCGAGTGAGCGCTTTTAGAATCAGGAGGAGAAGAGAGAGAGAGAGCTGTCAGAATCAGGAGAGGGAGAGAGGGAGCTGTCAGAATCAGGAGGGAGAGAGAGAGATGTCAGAATCAGGAGAGGGAGAGAGAGAGCTGTCAGAATCAGGAGGGAGAGAGAGAGATGTCAGAATCAGGAGAGGGAGAGAGAGAGCTGTCAGAATCAGGCGGGGAAGAGCGGGAGCTGTCAGAATCAGGAGTGGGAGGGAGAGAGCTGTCAGAATCAGGAGAAGGAGAGAGAGAGTGTCAGAATCAGGAGAGGGTGAGCGAGCTGTCCGAATCAGGAGAGGGAGAGAGAGAGTGTCAGAATCAGGAGAGGGAGAGAGAGAGCTGTCAGAATCAGGAGAGGGAGAGAGGGAGCTGTCAGAATCAGGAGGGAGAATGAGAGCTGTCAGAATCAGGAGAGGGAGGGAGAACTGTCAGAATCAGGGGAGGGAGAGAGAGAGTGTCAGAATCAGGAGAGGGAGAGAGAGAGCTGTCAGAATCAGGAGAGGGAGAGAGGGAGCTGTCAGAATCAGGAGGGAGAGAGAGAGATGTCAGAATCAGGAGAGGGAGAGACAGAGCTGTCAGAATCAGGCGGGGAAGAGCGGGAGCTGTCAGAATCAGGAGTGGGAGGGAGAGAGCTGTCAGAATCAGGAGAGGGAGAGAGAGAGTGTCAGAATCAGGAGAGGGTGAGCGAGCTGTCAGAATCAGGAGAGGGAGAGAGAGAGAGCTGTCAGAATCAGGAGAGGGAGAGAGAGAGTGTCAGAATCAGGAGAGGGGGAGAGAGAGTGTCAGAATCAGGAAAGGGAGAGAGAGCGCAGTCAGATTCAGGAGAGGTAGAGAGAGAGCTGTCAGAATCAGGAGAGGGAGAGACAGAGCTGTTAGAATCAGGCGGGGGAGAGAGAGCTGTCAGAATCAGGAGAGGGAGAGAGAGAGTGTCAGAATCAGCAGAGGGAGAGAGAGAGTGTCAGAATCAGGAGAGGGAAAGAGAGAGTGTCAGAATCAGGAGAGGGAGAGAGAGCTGTCAGAATCAGGAGAGGGAGAGAGAGAGTGTCAGAATCAGGAGAGGGAGAGAGAGAGTGTCAGAATCAGGAGAGGGAGAGAGAGAGTGTCAGAATCAGGAGAGGGAGAGAGAGAGCTGTCAGAATCAGGAGGGGGAGAGAGAGCAGTCAGAATCAGTAGAGGGAGAGAGAGAGCTGTCAGAATCAGGAGAGGGAGAGAGAGAGTGTCAGAATCAGGAGAGGGAGAGAGAGAGCGTCAGAATCAGTAGAGGGAGAGAGAGAGCTGTCAGAATCACGAGAGGGAGATTGAGAGCTGTCAGAATCAGGAGAGGGAGAGAGAGCTGTCAGAATCAGGGGAGGGAGAGAGAGAGTGTCAGAATTAGGAGAGGGAGAGAGAGAGCTGTCAGAATCAGGAGGAGGAGAGAGAGAGAGAGCTGTCAGAATCAGGAGAGGGAGAGAGAGAGAGAGAGCTGTCAGAATCAGGAGAGGGAGAGAGAGAGCTGTCAGAATCAGGAGGAGGAGAGAGAGAGAGAGCTGTCAGAATCAGGAGAGGGAGAGAGAGATTGTCAGAATCAGGAGAGGGAGAGAGAGAGAGCTGTCAGAATCAGGAGAGGGAGAGAGAGTGTGTCAGAATCAGGAGAGGGGGAGGGAGAGCTGTCAGAATCAGGAGAGGGAGAGAGAGAGCTGTCAGAATCAGCAGAGGGAGAGAGGACACTGTTAGAATCAGAAGTTGGGGAGATCTGTCAGAATCAGGAGAGGGAGAGAGAGAGCGCTGTCAGAATCAGGAGAGGGAGAGAGAGAGAGAGCTGTCAGAATCAGGAGAGGGAGAGAGAGAGTGTCAGAATCAGGAGAGGGGGAGAGAGAGTGTCAGAATCAGGAAAGGGAGAGACAGCGCTGTCAGAATCAGGAGAGGTAGAGAGCTGTCAGAATCAGGAGAGCGAGAGAGCGAGAGCTGTCAGAATCAGGAGAGGGAGAGAGAGAGTGTCAGAATCAGGAGAGGGAGAGAGAGAGCATCAGAATCAGGAGAGGGAGAGAGAGAGCTGTCAGAATCAGCAGAGGGAGAAAGAGAGCTGTCAGAATCAGGAAATTGAGATAGAGCTGTCAGAATCAGGAGAGAGAGAGAGAGAGAGCTGTCAGAATTAGGAGAGGGAGAGAGAGCTGTCAGAATCAGGAGAGGGAGAGAGAGAGAGTGTCAGAATCAGTAGAGGGAGAGAGAGAGCTGTCAGAATCACGAGAGGGTGATTGAGAGCTGTCAGAATCAGGAGAGGGAGAGAGAGCTGTCAGAATCAGGGGAGGGAGAGAGAGAGTGTCAGAATCAGGAGAGGGAGAGAGAGAGCTGTCAGAATCAGGAGGAGGAGAGAGAGAGAGAGCTGTCAGAATCAGGAGAGGGAGAGAGAGAGAGTCAGAATCAGGAGAGGGAGAGAGAGAGAGCTGTCAGAATCAGGAGAGGGAGAGAGAGAGTGTCAGAATCATGAGAGGGAGAGAGAGAGAGCTGTCAGAATCAGGCGAGGGAGAGAGAGCTGTCAGAAGCAGAAGAGGGAGAGAGAGAGAGTGTCAGAATCAGTAGAGGGAGAGTGAGAGCTGTCAGAATCACGAGAGGGAGATTGAGAGCTGTCAGAATCAGGAGAGGGAGAGAGAGCTGTCAGAATCAGGGGAGGGAGAGAGAGAGTGTCAGAATCAGGAGAGGGAGAAGAGAGCTGTCAGAATCAGGAGGAGGAGAGAGAGAGAGAGCTGTCAGAATCAGGAGAGGGAGAGAGAGAGCTGTCCGAATCAGGAGAGGGAGAGAAAGCTGTCAGAATCAGGAGAGGAAGAGAGGGAGCTGTCAGAATCAGGAGAGGGAGAGCGAGAGTGTCAGAATCAAGATAGGGAGAGAGAGAGAGCTGTCAGAATCAGGAGAGGGAGAGAGAGAGCTGTCAGAATCAGGAGAGGGAGAGACCGAGTGCTGTCAGAATCAGGAGAAGGAAACAGAGAGCTATCAAAATCAGGAGATTGAGAGAGAGAGAGAGCTGCCAGAATCAGGAGATGGAGAGAGAGAGCAGTCAGAATCAGGAGAGGGAGAGAGAGAGCAGTCAGATTCAGGAGAGGTAGAGAGAGAGCTGTCAGAATCAGGAGAGGGAGAGACAGAGCTGTTAGAATCAGGAGGAGGAGAGAGAGCTGTCAGAATCAGGAGAGGGAGAGAGAGAGTGTCAGAATCAGCAGAGGGAGAGAGAGAGTGTCAGAATCAGGAGAGGGAGAGAGAGAGTGTCAGAATCAGGAGAGGGAGAGAGAGCTGTCAGAATCAGGAGACGGAGAGAGAGAGTGTCAGAATCAGGATAGGGAGAGAGAGAGTGTCAGAATCAGGAGAGGGAGAGAGAGAGTGTCAGAATCAGGAGAGGGAGAGAGAGAGTGTCAGAATCAGGAGAGGGAGAGAGAGAGTGTCAGAATCAGGAGAGGGAGAGAGAGAGCTGTCAGAATCAGGAGGGGGAGAGAGAGCAGTCAGAATCAGTAGAGGGAGAGAGAGAGCTGTCAGAATCAGGAGAGGGAGAGAGAGAGTGTCAGAATCAGGAGAGGGAGAGAGAGAGCGTCAGAATCAGTAGAGGGAGAGAGAGAGCTGTCAGAATCACGAGAGGGAGATTGAGAGCTGTCAGAATCAGGAGAGGGAGAGAGAGCTGTCAGAATCAGGGGAGGGAGAGAGAGAGTGTCAGAATTAGGAGAGGGAGAGAGAGAGCTGTCAGAATCAGGAGGAGGAGAGAGAGAGAGAGCTGTCAGAATCAGGAGAGGGAGAGAGAGAGCTGTCAGAATCAGGAGGAGGAGAGAGAGAGAGAGCTGTCAGAATCAGGAGAGGGAGAGAGAGAGTGTCAGAATCAGGAGAGGGAGAGAGAGAGAGCTGTCAGAATCAGGAGAGGGAGAGAGAGTGTGTCAGAATCAGGAGACGGGGAGGGAGAGCTGTCAGAATCAGGAGAGGGAGAGAGAGAGCTGTCAGAATCAGCAGAGGGAGAGAGGGCACTGTTAGAATCAGAAGTTGGGGAGATCTGTCAGAATCAGGAGAGGGAGAGAGAGAGAGCTGTCAGAATCAGGAGAGGGAGAGAGAGAGTGTCAGAATCAGGAGAGGGGGAGAGAGAGTGTCAGAATCAGGAAAGGGAGAGACAGCGCTGTCAGAATCAGGAGAGGTAGAGAGCTGTCAGAATCAGGAGAGCGAGAGAGCGAGAGCTGTCAGAATCAGGAGAGGGAGAGAGAGAGTGTCAGAATCAGGAGAGAGAGAGAGAGAGAGCTGTCAGAATTAGGAGAGGGAGAGAGAGCTGTCAGAATCAGGAGAGGGAGAGAGAGAGAGTGTCAGAATCAGTAGAGGGAGAGAGAGAGCTGTCAGAATCACGAGAGGGAGATTGAGAGCTGTCAGAATCAGGAGAGGGAGAGAGAGCTGTCAGAATCAGGGGAGGGAGAGAGAGAGTGTCAGAATCAGGAGAGGGAGAGAGAGAGCTGTCAGAATCAGGAGAGGTAGAGAGCTGTCAGAATCAGGAGAGGGAGAGAGAGAGCATCAGAATCAGGAGAGGGAGAGAGAGAGCTGTCAGAATCAGCAGAGGGAGAAAGAGAGCTGTCAGAATCAGGAAATTGAGATAGAGCTGTCAGAATCAGGAGAGAGAGAGAGAGAGAGCTGTCAGAATTAGGAGAGGGAGAGAGAGCTGTCAGAATCAGGAGAGGGAGAGAGAGAGAGTGTCAGAATCAGGAGAGGGAGAGAAAGAGCTGTCAAAATCAGGAGAGGTAGAGAGAGAGCTGTCAGAATCAGGAGAGGGAGAGAGAGACTGTTAGAATCAGGAGAGGGGGAGAGAGATTGTCAGAATCAGGAGAGGGAGAGAGAGCGCTGTCAGAATCAGGAGAGGTAGAGCGCTGTCAGAATCAGGAGAGGCAGAGAGCGAGAGCTGTCAGAATCAGGAGAGGGAGAGAGAGAGTGTCAGAATCAGGAGAGGGAGAGAGAGTGCTGTCAGAATCAGCAGAGGGAGAAAGAGAGCTGACAGAATCAGGAGATTGAGAGAGAGAGAGCTGTCAGAATCAGGAGATGGAGAGAGAGCGCATTTAGAATCAGGAGGAGGAGAGAGAGAGAGAGAGCTGTCAGAATCAGGAGAGGGAGAGAGAGCTGTCAGAATCAGGAGAGGGAGAGAGAGAGTGTCAGAATCAGGAGAGGGAGAGAGAGAGCTGTCAGAATCACGAGAGGGTGAATGAGAGCTGTCGGAATCAGGAGAGGAAGAGAGAGAGCTGTCAGAATCAAGAGGAGGGGAGAGAGAGCTGTCAGAATCAAGAGAGCGGAGGGAGAGCTGTCAGAATCAGCAGAGGGAGAGAGAGAGCTGTAAGAATCAGCAGATGGAGAGAGGGCACTGTCAGAATCAGAAGTTGGGGTGTTCTGTCAGAAACAGGAGAGGGAGAGAGAGAGAGCTGTCAGAATCAGGAGAGGGAGAGAGAGAGTGTCAGAATCAGGAGAGGGAGAGAGAGAGCTGTCAGAATCAAGAGAGGGGGAGAGAGAGATGTCAGAATCATGAGAGAGAGGGAGAGAGAGAGTGTCAGAATCAGGAGAGAGAGGGAGAGAGAGCTGTCAGAATCAGGAGACAGAGAGAGAGAGAGCTGTCAGAATCAGGAGAGAGAGGGAGAGAGAGAGCTGTCAGAATCAGGAGAGGGAGTGAGTGAGAGCTGTCAGAATCAGGGGAGGGAGAGAGAGAGCTGTCAGAATCAGGAGAGGGAGAGAGAGAGCTGTCAGAATCAGGAGAGGGAGAGAGTGTCAGAATCAGGAGAGGTGGAGAGAGAGTGTCAGAATCAGCAGAGGGAGAAAGAGAGCTGTCAGAATCAGGAGATTGAGAGAGAGCTGTAGAATCAGGAGAGAGAGAGAGAGCGAGCTGTCAGAATCAGGAGATGGAGAGAGAGCGCTTTTAGAATCAGGAGGAGGAGAGAGAGAGAGAGCTGTCAGAATCACAAGTGTGAGAATGAGAGCTGTCAGAATCAGGAGAGGGAGAGAGAGGGGTGTCAGAATCAGGAGAGGGAGAGAGAGAGCAGTCAGAATCAGCAGAGGAAAGAGAGTGAGCTTTCAGAATCAGGAAAGGGGGAGAGAGAGAGAGAGAGCTGTTAGAATCAGGAGAGGGAGAGAGAGAGCTGTTAGAATCAGGAGAGGGAGAGAGAGAGCTGTCAGAATCAGAAGTGGGGGAGAGAGATCTGTCAGAATCAGCAGAGGGAGAGAGATAGCTTTCAGAATCAGGAAAGGAGGAGAGAGAGAGAGAGAGAGAGAGCTGTTAGAATCAGGAGAGGGAGAGAGAGCTGTTAGAATCAGGAGAGGGAGAGAGAGAGAGCTGTCAGAATCAGGAGGGAGAGAGAGATCTGTCAGATTCAGGAGAGGGAGAGAGATAGTGTCAGAATCAGGAGAGGGGGAGAGAGAGTGTCAGAATCAGGAGAGGTAGAGAGCTGTCAGAATCAGGAGAGGGAGAGAGAGAGCTGTCAAAATCAGCAGAGGGAGAGAGGGCACTGTCAGAATCAGAAGTTGGGGAGATCTGTCAGAAACAGGAGAGGGAGAGAGAGAGAGCTGTCAGAATCAGGAGAGGGGGAGAGAGAGCTTTCAGAATCAGGAGAGGGGGAGAGTGAGAGAGCTGTTAGAATCAGGAGGGAGTGAGAGAGCTGCCAGGATCAGGAGGGAGTGAGAGAGCTGTCAGAATCAGGAGAGGGAGAGAGACCGCTGTCAGAATTAGGAGAGGGAGAGAGAGAGAGTGTCAGAATCAGGCGAGGGAGAGAGAGAGCGCTGTCAGAATCAGGAGGCAGAGAGAGAGCTGTCAGAATCAGGAGAGGGAGAGAGAGAGAGAGCTGTCAGAATCAGGAGAGGGAGAGAGAGAGAGCTGTCAGAATCAGGAGAGGGAGAGAGAGAGCTGTCAGAATCAGGAGAGAGAGAGTGAGAGAGCTGTCAGAATCAGGAGAGGGAGAGAGAGAGCTGTCAGAA
Source organism: Pristiophorus japonicus (assembly GCF_044704955.1). Classification (NCBI taxonomy): domain Eukaryota; kingdom Metazoa; phylum Chordata; class Chondrichthyes; family Pristiophoridae; genus Pristiophorus; species Pristiophorus japonicus. Next base: position 10,218,228 of record NC_091988.1, on the reverse strand, counting down.
TCAGGAGAGGGAGAGAGATCTCTCAGAATCAGGAGAGGGAGAGAGAGAGAGTGTCAGAATCAGGCGAGGGAGAGAGAGAGAGCTGTCAGAATCAGGAGGCAGAGAGAGAGCTGTCAGAATCAGGAGAGGGAGAGAGAGAGAGAGCTGTCAGAATCAGGAGAGGGAGAGAGAGCTGTCAGAATCAGGAGAGGGAGAGAGAGAGAGTGTCAGAATCAGTAGAGGGAGAGAGAGAGCTGTCAGAATCACGAGAGGGAGATTGAGAGCTGTCAGAATCAGGAGAGGGAGAGAGAGCTGTCAGAATCAGGAGAGGGAGAGAGAGACTGTTAGAATCAGGAGAGGGGGAGAGAGAGTGTCAGAATCAGGAGAGGGAGAGAGAGCGCTGTCAGAATCAGGAGAGGTAGAGCGCTGTCAGAATCAGGAGAGGCAGAGAGCGAGAGCTGTCAGAATCAGGAGAGGGAGAGAGAGAGTGTCAGAATCAGGAGAGGGAGAGAGAGTGCTGTCAGAATCAGCAGAGGGAGAAAGAGAGCTGACAGAATCAGGAGATTGAGAGAGAGAGAGCTGTCAGAATCAGGAGATGGAGAGAGAGCGCATTTAGAATCAGGAGGAGGAGAGAGAGAGAGAGCTGTCAGAATCAGGAGAGGGAGAGAGAGCTGTCAGAATCAGGAGAGGGAGAGAGAGAGTGTCAGAATCAGGAGAGGGAGAGAGAGAGCTGTCAGAATCACGAGAGGGTGAATGAGAGCTGTCGGAATCAGGAGAGGAAGAGAGAGAGCTGTCAGAATCAAGAGGAGGAGAGAGAGAGCTGTCAGAATCAAGAGAGCGGAGGGAGAGCTGTCAGAATCAGCAGAGGGAGAGAGAGAGCTGTAAGAATCAGCAGATGGAGAGAGGGCACTGTCAGAATCAGAAGTTGGGGTGTTCTGTCAGAAACAGGAGAGGGAGAGAGAGAGAGCTGTCAGAATCAGGAGAGGGAGATAGAGAGTGTCAGAATCAGGAGAGGGAGAGAGAGAGCTGTCAGAATCAAGAGAGGGGGAGAGAGAGATGTCAGAATCATGAGAGAGAGGGAGAGAGAGAGTGTCAGAATCAGGAGAGAGAGGGAGAGAGAGCTGTCAGAATCAGGAGACAGAGAGAGAGAGAGCTGTCAGAATCAGGAGAGAGAGGGAGAGAGAGAGCTGTCAGAATCAGGAGAGGGAGTGAGTGAGAGCTGTCAGAATCAGGGGAGGGAGAGAGAGAGCTGTCAGAATCAGGAGAGGGAGAGAGAGAGCTGTCAGAATCAGGAGAGGGAGAGAGTGTCAGAATCAGGAGAGGTGGAGAGAGAGTGTCAGAATCAGCAGAGGGAGAAAGAGAGCTGTCAGAATCAGGAGATTGAGAGAGAGCTGTAGAATCAGGAGAGAGAGAGAGAGCGAGCTGTCAGAATCAGGAGATGGAGAGAGAGCGCTTTTAGAATCAGGAGGAGGAGAGAGAGAGAGAGCTGTCAGAATCACAAGTGTGAGAATGAGAGCTGTCAGAATCAGGAGAGGGAGAGAGAGGGGTGTCAGAATCAGGAGAGGGAGAGAGAGAGCAGTCAGAATCAGCAGAGGAAAGAGAGTGAGCTTTCAGAATCAGGAAAGGGGGAGAGAGAGAGAGAGAGCTGTTAGAATCAGGAGAGGGAGAGAGAGAGCTGTTAGAATCAGGAGAGGGAGAGAGAGAGCTGTCAGAATCAGAAGTGGGGGAGAGAGATCTGTCAGAATCAGCAGAGGGAGAGAGATAGCTTTCAGAATCAGGAAAGGAGGAGAGAGAGAGAGAGAGAGCTGTTAGAATCAGGAGAGGGAGAGAGAGCTGTTAGAATCAGGAGAGGGAGAGAGAGAGAGCTGTCAGAATCAGGAGGGAGAGAGAGATCTATCAGATTCAGGAGAGGGAGAGAGAGAGTGTCAGAATCAGGAGAGGGGGAGAGAGAGTGTCAGAATCAGGAGAGGTAGAGAGCTGTCAGAATCAGGAGAGGGAGAGAGAGAGCTGTCAAAATCAGCAGAGGGAGAGAGGGCACTGTCAGAATCAGAAGTTGGGGAGATCTGTCAGAAACAGGAGAGGGAGAGAGAGAGAGCTGTCAGAATCAGGAGAGGGGGAGAGAGAGCTTTCAGAATCAGGAGAGGGGGAGAGTGAGAGAGCTGTTAGAATCAGGAGGGAGTGAGAGAGCTGCCAGGATCAGGAGGGAGTGAGAGAGCTGTCAGAATCAGGAGAGGGAGAGAGACCGCTGTCAGAATTAGGAGAGGGAGAGAGAGAGAGTGTCAGAATCAGGCGAGGGAGAGAGAGAGCGCTGTCAGAATCAGGAGGCAGAGAGAGAGCTGTCAGAATCAGGAGAGGGAGAGAGAGAGAGAGCTGTCAGAATCAGGAGAGGGAGAGAGAGAGAGCTGTCAGAATCAGGAGAGGGAGAGAGAGAGCTGTCAGAATCAGGAGAGAGAGAGTGAGAGAGCTGTCAGAATCAGGAGAGGGAGAGAGAGAGCTGTCAGAATCAGGAGAGGGAGAGAGATCTCTCAGAATCAGGAGAGGGAGAGAGAGAGAGTGTCAGAATCAGGCGAGGGAGAGAGAGAGAGCTGTCAGAATCAGGAGGCAGAGAGAGAGCTGTCAGAATCAGGAGAGGGAGAGAGAGAGAGAGCTGTCAGAATCAGGAGAGGGAGAGAGAGCTGTCAGAATCAGGAGAGGGAGAGAGAGAGAGTGTCAGAATCAGTAGAGGGAGAGAGAGAGCTGTCAGAATCACGAGAGGGAGATTGAGAGCTGTCAGAATCAGGAGAGGGAGAGAGAGCTGTCAGAATCAGGGGAGGGAGAGAGAGAGTGTCAGAATCAGGAGAGGGAGAGAGAGAGCTGTCAGATTCAGGAGGAGGAGAGAGAGAGAGAGCTGTCAGAATCAGGAGAGGGAGAGAGAGAGCTGTCCGAATCAGGAGAGGGAGAGAAAGCTGTCAGAATCAGGAGAGGAAGAGAGGGAGCTGTCAGAATCAGGAGAGGGAGAGAGAGAGTGTCAGAATCAAGATAGGGAGAGAGAGAGAGCTGTCAGAATCAGGAGAGGGAGAGAGAGAGCTGTCAGAATCAGGAGAGGGAGAGACCGAGAGCTGTCAGAATCAGGAGAAGGAAACAGAGAGCTATCAAAATCAGGAGATTGAGAGAGAGAGAGAGCTGTCAGAATCAGGAGATGGAGAGAGAGCAGTCAGAAACAGGAGAGGGAGAGAGAGAGCAGTCAGATTCAGGAGAGGTAGAGAGAGAGCTGTCAGAATCAGGAGAGGGAGAGACAGAGCTGTTAGAATCAGGAGGAGGAGAGAGAGCTGTCAGAATCAGGAGAGGGAGAGAGAGAGTGTCAGAATCAGCAGAGGGAGAGAGAGAGTGTCAGAATCAGGAGAGGGAGAGAGAGAGTGTCAGAATCAGGAGAGGGAGAGAGAGCTGTCAGAATCAGGAGACGGAGAGAGAGAGTGTCAGAATCAGGAGAGGGAGAGAGAGAGTGTCAGAATCAGGAGAGGGAGAGAGAGAGTGTCAGAATCAGGAGAGGGAGAGAGATAGAGTGTCAGAATCAGGAGAGGGAGAGAGAGAGCTGTCAGAATCAGGAGGGGGAGAGAGAGCAGTCAGAATCAGTAGAGGGAGAGAGAGAGCTGTCAGAATCAGGAGAGGGAGAGAGAGAGTGTCAGAATCAGGAGAGGGAGAGAGAGAGCGTCAGAATCAGTAGAGGGAGAGAGAGAGCTGTCAGAATCACGAGAGGGAGATTGAGAGCTGTCAGAATCAGGAGAGGGAGAGAGAGCTGTCAGAATCAGGGGAGGGAGAGAGAGAGTGTCAGAATTAGGAGAGGGAGAGAGAGAGCTGTCAGAATCAGGAGGAGGAGAGAGAGAGAGAGCTGTCAGAATCAGGAGAGGGAGAGAGAGAGCTGTCAGAATCAGGAGGAGGAGAGAGAGAGAGAGCTGTCAGAATCAGGAGAGGGAGAGAGAGAGTGTCAGAATCAGGAGAGGGAGAGAGAGAGAGCTGTCAGAATCAGGAGAGGGAGAGAGAGAGTGTCAGAATCAGGAGAGAGAGGGAGAGAGAGCTGTCAGAATCAGGAGACAGAGAGAGAGAGAGCTGTCAGAATCAGGAGAGAGAGGGAGAGAGAGAGCTGTCAGAATCAGGAGAGGGAGTGAGTGAGAGCTGTCAGAATCAGGGGAGGGAGAGAGAGAGCTGTCAGAATCAGGAGAGGGAGAGAGAGAGCTGTCAGAATCAGGAGAGGGAGAGAGTGTCAGAATCAGGAGAGGTGGAGAGAGAGTGTCAGAATCAGCAGAGGGAGAAAGAGAGCTGTCAGAATCAGGAGATTGAGAGAGAGCTGTAGAATCAGGAGAGAGAGAGAGAGCGAGCTGTCAGAATCAGGAGATGGAGAGAGAGCGCTTTTAGAATCAGGAGGAGGAGAGAGAGAGAGAGCTGTCAGAATCACAAGTGTGAGAATGAGAGCTGTCAGAATCAGGAGAGGGAGAGAGAGGGGTGTCAGAATCAGGAGAGGGAGAGAGAGAGCAGTCAGAATCAGCAGAGGAAAGAGAGTGAGCTTTCAGAATCAGGAAAGGGGGAGAGAGAGAGAGAGAGCTGTTAGAATCAGGAGAGGGAGAGAGAGAGTTGTTAGAATCAGGAGAGGGAGAGAGAGAGCTGTCAGAATCAGAAGTGGGGGAGAGAGATCTGTCAGAATCAGCAGAGGGAGAGAGATAGCTTTCAGAATCAGGAAAGGAGGAGAGAGAGAGAGAGAGAGAGAGCTGTTAGAATCAGGAGAGGGAGAGAGAGCTGTTAGAATCAGGAGAGGGAGAGAGAGAGAGCTGTCAGAATCAGGAGGGAGAGAGAGATCTATCAGATTCAGGAGAGGGAGAGAGAGAGTGTCAGAATCAGGAGAGGGGGAGAGAGAGTGTCAGAATCAGGAGAGGTAGAGAGCTGTCAGAATCAGGAGAGGGAGAGAGAGAGCTGTCAAAATCAGCAGAGGGAGAGAGGGCACTGTCAGAATCAGAAGTTGGGGAGATCTGTCAGAAACAGGAGAGGGAGAGAGAGAGAGCTGTCAGAATCAGGAGAGGGGGAGAGAGAGCTTTCAGAATCAGGAGAGGGGGAGAGTGAGAGAGCTGTTAGAATCAGGAGGGAGTGAGAGAGCTGCCAGGATCAGGAGGGAGTGAGAGAGCTGTCAGAATCAGGAGAGGGAGAGAGACCGCTGTCAGAATTAGGAGAGGGAGAGAGAGAGAGTGTCAGAATCAGGCGAGGGAGAGAGAGAGCGCTGTCAGAATCAGGAGGCAGAGAGAGAGCTGTCAGAATCAGGAGAGGGAGAGAGAGAGAGAGCTGTCAGAATCAGGAGAGGGAGAGAGAGAGAGCTGTCAGAATCAGGAGAGGGAGAGAGAGAGCTGTCAGAATCAGGAGAGAGAGAGTGAGAGAGCTGTCAGAATCAGGAGAGGGAGAGAGAGAGCTGTCAGAATCAGGAGAGGGAGAGAGATCTCTCAGAATCAGGAGAGGGAGAGAGAGAGAGTGTCAGAATCAGGCGAGGGAGAGAGAGAGAGCTGTCAGAATCAGGAGGCAGAGAGAGAGCTGTCAGAATCAGGAGAGGGAGAGAGAGAGAGAGCTGTCAGAATCAGGAGAGGGAGAGAGAGCTGTCAGAATCAGGAGAGGGAGAGAGAGAGAGTGTCAGAATCAGTAGAGGGAGAGAGAGAGCTGTCAGAATCACGAGAGGGAGATTGAGAGCTGTCAGAATCAGGAGAGGGAGAGAGAGCTGTCAGAATCAGGGGAGGGAGAGAGAGAGTGTCAGAATCAGGAGAGGGAGAGAGAGAGCTGTCAGATTCAGGAGGAGGAGAGAGAGAGAGAGCTGTCAGAATCAGGAGAGGGAGAGAGAGAGCTGTCCGAATCAGGAGAGGGAGAGAAAGCTGTCAGAATCAGGAGAGGAAGAGAGGGAGCTATCAGAATCAGGAGAGGGAGAGAGAGAGTGTCAGAATCAAGATAGGGAGAGAGAGAGAGCTGTCAGAATCAGGAGAGGGAGAGAGAGAGCTGTCAGAATCAGGAGAGGGAGAGACCGAGAGCTGTCAGAATCAGGAGAAGGAAACAGAGAGCTATCAAAATCAGGAGATTGAGAGAGAGAGAGAGCTGTCAGAATCAGGAGATGGAGAGAGAGAGCAGTCAGAAACAGGAGAGGGAGAGAGAGAGCAGTCAGATTCAGGAGAGGTAGAGAGAGAGCTGTCAGAATCAGGAGAGGGAGAGACAGAGCTGTTAGAATCAGGAGGAGGAGAGAGAGCTGTCAGAATCAGGAGAGGGAGAGAGAGAGTGTCAGAATCAGCAGAGGGAGAGAGAGAGTGTCAGAATCAGGAGAGGGAGAGAGAGAGAGTGTCAGAATCAGGAGAGGGAGAGAGAGAGCTGTCAGAATCAGGAGGGGGAGAGAGAGCAGTCAGAATCAGTAGAGGGAGAGAGAGAGTGTCAGAATCAGGAGAGGGAGAGAGAGAGTGTCAGAATCAGGAGAGGGAGAGAGAGAGAGTGTCAGAATCAGGAGAGGGAGAGAGAGAGCTGTCAGAATCAGGAGGGGGAGAGAGAGCAGTCAGAATCAGTAGAGGGAGAGAGAGAGCTGTCAGAATCAGGAGAGGGAGAGAGAGAGTGTCAGAATCAGGAGAGGGAGAGAGAGAGCGTCAGAATCAGTAGAGGGAGAGAGAGAGCTGTCAGAATCACGAGAGGGAGATTGAGAGCTGTCAGAATCAGGAGAGGGAGAGAGAGCTGTCAGAATCAGGGGAGGGAGAGAGAGAGTGTCAGAATTAGGAGAGGGAGAGAGAGAGCTGTCAGAATCAGGAGGAGGAGAGAGAGAGAGAGCTGTCAGAATCAGGAGAGGGAGAGAGAGAGCTGTCAGAATCAGGAGGAGGAGAGAGAGAGAGAGCTGTCAGAATCAGGAGAGGGAGATAGAGAGTGTCAGAATCAGGAGAGGGAGAGAGAGAGAGCTGTCAGAATCAGGAGAGGGAGAGAGAGTGTGTCAGAATCAGGAGAGGGGGAGGGAGAGCTGTCAGAATCAGGAGAGGGAGAGAGAGAGCTGTCAGAATCAGCAGAGGGAGAGAGGACACTGTTAGAATCAGAAGTTGGGGAGATCTGTCAGAATCAGGAGAGGGAGAGAGAGAGAGCTGTCAGAATCAGGAGAGGGAGAGAGAGAGAGCTGTCAGAATCAGGAGAGGGAGAGAGAGAGTGTCAGAATCAGGAGAGGGGGAGAGTGAGTGTCAGAATCAGGAAAGGGAGAGACAGCGCTGTCAGAATCAGGAGAGGTAGAGAGCTGTCAGAATCAGGAGAGCGAGAGAGCGAGAGCTGTCAGAATCAGGAGAGGGAGAGAGAGAGTGTCAGAATCAGGAGAGGGAGAGAGAGAGCATCAGAATCAGGAGAGGGAGAGAGAGAGCTGTCAGAATCAGCAGAGGGAGAAAGAGAGCTGTCAGAATCAGGAAATTGAGATAGAGCTGTCAGAATCAGGAGAGAGAGAGAGAGAGAGCTGTCAGAATCAGGGGTGGGAGAGAGAGAGTGTCAGAATCAGGAGAGGGAGAGAGAGAGAGTCAGAATCAGGAGAGGGAGAGAGAGAGAGCTGTCAGAATCAGGAGAGGGAGAGAGAGAGTGTCAGAATCATGAGAGGGAGAGAGAGAGAGCTGTCAGAATCAGGCGAGGGAGAGAGAGCTGTCAGAATCAGAAGAGGGAGAGAGAGAGAGTGTCAGAATCAGTAGAGGGAGAGTGAGAGCTGTCAGAATCACGAGAGGGAGATTGAGAGCTGTCAGAATCAGGAGAGGGAGAGAGAGCTGTCAGAATCAGGGGAGGGAGAGAGAGAGTGTCAGAATCAGGAGAGAGAGAGAGAGAGCTGTCAGAATCAGGAGGAGGAGAGAGAGAGCTGTCAGAATCAGGAGAGGGAGAGAGAGAGCTGTCCGAATCAGGAGAGGGAGAGAAAGCTGTCAGAATCAGGAGAGGAAGAGAGGGAGCTGTCAGAATCAGGAGAGGGAGAGCGAGAGTGTCAGAATCAAGATAGGGAGAGAGAGAGAGCTGTCAGAATCAGGAGAGGGAGAGAGAGAGCTGTCAGAATCAGGAGAGGGAGAGACCGAGTGCTGTCAGAATCAGGAGAAGGAAACAGAGAGCTATCAAAATCAGGAGATTGAGAGAGAGAGAGAGCTGCCAGAATCAGGAGATGGAGAGAGAGAGCAGTCAGAATCAGGAGAGGGAGAGAGAGAGCAGTCAGATTCAGGAGAGGTAGAGAGAGAGCTGTCAGAATCAGGAGAGGGAGAGACAGAGCTGTTAGAATCAGGAGGAGGAGAGAGAGCTGTCAGAATCAGGAGAGGGAGAGAGAGAGTGTCAGAATCAGCAGAGGGAGAGAGAGAGTGTCAGAATCAGGAGAGGGAGAGAGAGAGTGTCAGAATCAGGAGAGGGAGAGAGAGCTGTCAGAATCAGGAGACGGAGAGAGAGAGTGTCAGAATCAGGAGAGGGAGAGAGAGAGTGTCAGAAGCAGGAGAGGGAGAGAGAGAGTGTCAGAATCAGGAGAGGGAGAGAGAGAGTGTCAGAATCAGCAGAGGGAGAAAGAGAGCTGTCAGAATCAGGAGGGGGAGAGAGAGCAGTCAGAATCAGTAGAGGGAGAGAGAGAGCTGTCAGAATCAGGAGAGGGAGAGAGAGAGCGTCAGAATCAGGAGAGGGAGAGAGAGAGCTGTCAGAATCAGCAGAGGGAGAAAGAGAGCTGTCAGAATCAGGAGATTGAGATAGAGCTGTCAGAATCAGGAGAGAGAGAGAGAGAGAGCTGTCAGAATCAGGAGATGGCGAGTGAGCGCTTTTAGAATCAGGAGGAGGAGAGAGAGAGAGAGCTGTCAGAATCAGGAGAGGGAGAGAGAGCTGTCAGAATCAGGAGAGGGAGAGAGAGAGAGTGTCAGAATCAGTAGAGGGAGAGAGAGAGCTGTCAGAATCACGAGAGGGAGATTGAGAGCTGTCAGAATCAGGAGAGGGAGAGAGAGCTGTCAGAATCAGGGGAGGGAGAGAGAGAGTGTCAGAATCAGGAGAGGGAGAGAGAGAGCTGTCAGAATCAGGAGGAGGAGAGAGAGAGAGAGATGTCAGAATCAGGAGAGGGAGAGAGAGAGCTGTCCGAATCAGGAGAGGGAGAGAAAGCTGTCAGAATCAGGAGAGGAAGAGAGGGAACTGTCAGAATCAGGAGAGGGAGAGAGAGAGTGTCAGAATCAAGATAGGGAGAGAGAGAGAGCTGTCAGAATCAGGAGAGGGAGAGAGAGAGCTGTCAGAATCAGGAGAGGGAGAGAGAGGCAGTCAGATTCTGGAGAGGTAGAGAGAGAGCTGTCAGAATCAGGAGAGGGAGAGACAGAGCTGTTAGAATCAGGAGGAGGAGAGAGAGCTGTCAGAATCAGGAGAGGGAGAGAGAGAGTGTCAGAATCAGCAGAGGGAGAGAGAGAGTGTCAGAATCAGGAGAGGGAGAGAGAGAGTGTCAGAATCAGGAGAGGGAGAGAGAGAGTGTCAGAATCAGGAGAGGGAGAGAGAGAGCTGTCAGAATCAGGAGAGGGAGAGAGGGAGCTGTCAGAATCAGGAGGGGGAGAGAGAGCAGTCAGAATCAGTAGAGGGAGAGAGAGAGCTGTCAGAATCAGGAGAGGGAAAGAGAGAGTGTCAGAATCAGGAGAGGGAGAGAGAGAGCGTCAGAATCAGTAGAGCGAGAGAGAGAGCTGTCAGAATCACGAGAGGGAGATTGAGAGCTGTCAGAATCAGGAGAGGGAGAGAGAGCTGTCAGAATCAGGGGAGGGAGAGAGAGAGTGTCAGAATTAGGAGAGGGAGAGAGAGAGCTGTCAGAATCAGGAGGAGGAGAGAGAGAGAGAGCTGTCAGAATCAGGAGAGGGAGAGAGAGAGCTGTCAGAATCAGGAGGAGGAGAGAGAGAGAGAGCTGTCAGAATCAGGAGAGGGAGAGAGAGAGTGTCAGAATCAGGAGAGAGAGAGAGAGAGAGCTGTCAGAATCAGGAGAGGGAGAGAGAGTGTGTCAGAATCAGGAGAGGGGGAGGGAGAGCTGTCAGAATCAGGTGAGGGAGAGAGAGAGCTGTCAGAATCAGCAGAGGGAGAGAGGGCACTGTTAGAATCAGAAGTTGGGGAGATCTGTCAGAATCAGGAGAGGGAGAGAGAGAGAGCTGTCAGAATCAGGAGAGGGAGAGAGAGAGCTGTCAGAATCAGGAGAGGGAGAGACCGAGAGCTGTCAGAATCAGGAGAAGGAAACAGAGAGCTATCAAAATCAGGAGATTGAGAGAGAGAGAGAGCTGTCAGAATCAGGAGATGGAGAGAGAGAGCAGTCAGAAACAGGAGAGGGAGAGAGAGAGCAGTCAGATTCAGGAGAGGTAGAGAGAGAGCTGTCAGAATCAGGAGAGGGAGAGACAGAGCTGTTAGAATCAGGAGGAGGAGAGAGAGCTGTCAGAATCAGGAGAGGGAGAGAGAGAGTGTCAGAATCAGCAGAGGGAGAGAGAGAGTGTCAGAATCAGGAGAGGGAGAGAGAGAGTGTCAGAATCAGGAGAGGGAGAGAGAGCTGTCAGAATCAGGAGACGGAGAGAGAGAGTGTCAGAATCAGGAGAGGGAGAGAGAGAGTGTCAGAATCAGGAGAGGGAGAGAGAGAGTGTCAGAATCAGGAGAGGGAGAGAGAGAGAGTGTCAGAATCAGGAGAGGGAGAGAGTGAGCTGTCAGAATCAGGAGGGGGAGAGAGAGCAGTCAGAATCAGTAGAGGGAGAGAGAGAGCTGTCAGAATCAGGAGAGGGAGAGAGAGAGTGTCAGAATCAGGAGAGGGAGAGAGAGAGCGTCAGAATCAGTAGAGGGAGAGAGAGAGCTGTCAGAATCACGAGAGGGAGATTGAGAGCTGTCAGAATCAGGAGAGGGAGAGAGAGCTGTCAGAATCAGGGGAGGGAGAGAGAGAGTGTCAGAATTAGGAGAGGGAGAGAGAGAGCTGTCAGAATCAGGAGGAGGAGAGAGAGAGAGAGCTGTCAGAATCAGGAGAGGGAGAGAGAGAGCTGTCAGAATCAGGAGGAGGAGAGAGAGAGAGAGCTGTCAGAATCAGGAGAGGGAGAGAGAGAGTGTCAGAATCAGGAGAGGGAGAGAGAGAGAGCTGTCAGAATCAGGAGAGGGAGAGAGAGTGTGTCAGAATCAGGAGAGGGGGAGGGAGAGCTGTCAGAATCAGGAGAGGGAGAGAGAGAGCTGTCAGAATCAGCAGAGGGAGAGAGGACACTGTTAGAATCAGAAGTTGGGGAGATCTGTCAGAATCAGGAGAGGGAGAGAGAGAGAGCTGTCAGAATCAGGAGAGGGAGAGAGAGAGAGCTGTCAGAATCAGGAAAGGGAGAGACAGCGCTGTCAGAATCAGGAGAGGTAGAGAGCTGTCAGAATCAGGAGAGCGAGAGAGCGAGAGCTGTCAGAATCAGGAGAGGGAGAGAGAGAGTGTCAGAATCAGGAGAGGGAGAGAGAGAGCATCAGAATCAGGAGAGGGAGAGAGAGAGCTGTCAGAATCAGCAGAGGGAGAAAGAGAGCTGTCAGAATCAGGAAATTGAGATAGAGCTGTCAGAATCAGGAGAGAGAGAGAGAGAGAGCTGTCAGAATCAGGAGAGGGAGAGAGAGAGCTGTCCGAATCAGGAGAGGGAGAGAAAGCTGTCAGAATCAGGAGAGGAAGAGAGGGAGCTGTCAGAATCAGGAGAGGGAGAGCGAGAGTGTCAGAATCAAGATAGGGAGAGAGAGAGAGCTGTCAGAATCAGGAGAGGGAGAGAGAGAGCTGTCAGAATCAGGAGAGGGAGAGACCGAGTGCTGTCAGAATCAGGAGAAGGAAACAGAGAGCTATCAAAATCAGGAGATTGAGAGAGAGAGAGAGCTGCCAGAATCAGGAGATGGAGAGAGAGAGCAGTCAGAATCAGGAGAGGGAGAGAGAGAGCAGTCAGATTCAGGAGAGGTAGAGAGAGAGCTGTCAGAATCAGGAGAGGGAGAGACAGAGCTGTTAGAATCAGGAGGAGGAGAGAGAGCTGTCAGAATCAGGAGAGGGAGAGAGAGAGTGTCAGAATCAGCAGAGGGAGAGAGAGAGTGTCAGAATCAGGAGAGGGAGAGAGAGAGTGTCAGAATCAGGAGAGGGAGAGAGAGCTGTCAGAATCAGGAGACGGAGAGAGAGAGTGTCAGAATCAGGAGAGGGAGAGAGAGAGTGTCAGAAGCAGGAGAGGGAGAGAGAGAGTGTCAGAATCAGGAGAGGGAGAGAGAGAGTGTCAGAATCAGCAGAGGGAGAAAGAGAGCTGTCAGAATCAGGAGGGGGAGAGAGAGCAGTCAGAATCAGTAGAGGGAGAGAGAGAGCTGTCAGAATCAGGAGAGGGAGAGAGAGAGCGTCAGAATCAGGAGAGGGAGAGAGAGAGCTGTCAGAATCAGCAGAGGGAGAAAGAGAGCTGTCAGAATCAGGAGATTGAGATAGAGCTGTCAGAATCAGGAGAGAGAGAGAGAGAGAGCTGTCAGAATCAGGAGATGGCGAGTGAGCGCTTTTAGAATCAGGAGGAGGAGAGAGAGAGAGAGCTGTCAGAATCACGAGAGGGAGAGAGAGCTGTCAGAATCAGGAGAGGGAGAGAGAGAGAGTGTCAGAATCAGTAGAGGGAGAGAGAGAGCTGTCAGAATCACGAGAGGGAGATTGAGAGCTGTCAGAATCAGGAGAGGGAGAGAGAGCTGTCAGAATCAGGGGAGGGAGAGAGAGAGTGTCAGAATCAGGAGAGGGAGAGAGAGAGCTGTCAGAATCAGGAGGAGGAGAGAGAGAGAGAGATGTCAGAATCAGGAGAGGGAGAGAGAGAGCTGTCCGAATCAGGAGAGGGAGAGAAAGCTGTCAGAATCAGGAGAGGAAGAGAGGGAACTGTCAGAATCAGGAGAGGGAGAGAGAGAGTGTCAGAATCAAGATAGGGAGAGAGAGAGAGCTGTCAGAATCAGGAGAGGGAGAGAGAGAGCTGTCAGAATCAGGAGAGGGAGAGAGAGGCAGTCAGATTCTGGAGAGGTAGAGAGAGAGCTGTCAGAATCAGGAGAGGGAGAGACAGAGCTGTTAGAATCAGGAGGAGGAGAGAGAGCTGTCAGAATCAGGAGAGGGAGAGAGAGAGTGTCAGAATCAGCAGAGGGAGAGAGAGAGTGTCAGAATCAGGAGAGGGAGAGAGAGAGTGTCAGAATCAGGAGAGGGAGAGAGAGAGTGTCAGAATCAGGAGAGGGAGAGAGAGAGCTGTCAGAATCAGGAGAGGGAGAGAGGGAGCTGTCAGAATCAGGAGGGGGAGAGAGAGCAGTCAGAATCAGTAGAGGGAGAGAGAGAGCTGTCAGAATCAGGAGAGGGAGAGAGAGAGTGTCAGAATCAGGAGAGGGAGAGAGAGAGCGTCAGAATCAGTAGAGCGAGAGAGAGAGCTGTCAGAATCACGAGAGGGAGATTGAGAGCTGTCAGAATCAGGAGAGGGAGAGAGATCTGTCAGAATCAGGGGAGGGAGAGAGAGAGTGTCAGAATTAGGAGAGGGAGAGAGAGAGCTGTCAGAATCAGGAGGAGGTGAGAGAGAGAGAGCTGTCAGAATCAGGAGAGGGAGAGAGAGAGCTGTCAGAATCAGGAGAGGGAGAGAGAGAGTGTCAGAATCAAGATAGGGAGAGAGAGAGAGCTGTCAGAATCAGGAGAGGGAGAGAGAGAGCTGTCAGAATCAGGAGAGGGAGAGACCGAGTGCTGTCAGAATCAGGAGAAGGAAACAGAGAGCTATCAAAATCAGGAGATTGAGAGAGAGAGAGAGCTGCCAGAATCAGGAGATGGAGAGAGAGAGCAGTCAGAATCAGGAGAGTGAGAGAGAGAGCAGTCAGATTCAGGAGAGGTAGAGAGAGAGCTGTCAGAATCAGGAGAGGGAGAGACAGAGCTGTTAGAATCAGGAGGAGGAGAGAGAGCTGTCAGAATCAGGAGAGGGAGAGAGAGAGTGTCAGAATCAGCAGAGGGAGAGAGAGAGTGTCAGAATCAGGAGAGGGAGAGAGAGAGTGTCAGAAGCAGGAGAGGGAGAGAGAGAGTGTCAGAATCAGGAGAGGGAGAGAGAGAGTGTCAGAATCAGCAGAGGGAGAAAGAGAGCTGTCAGAATCAGGAGGGGGAGAGAGAGCAGTCAGAATCAGTAGAGGGAGAGAGAGAGCTGTCAGAATCAGGAGAGGGAGAGAGAGAGCGTCAGAATCAGGAGAGGGAGAGAGAGAGCTGTCAGAATCAGCAGAGGGAGAAAGAGAGCTGTCAGAATCAGGAGATTGAGATAGAGCTGTCAGAATCAGGAGAGAGAGAGAGAGAGAGCTGTCAGAATCAGGAGATGGCGAGTGAGCGCTTTTAGAATCAGGAGGAGGAGAGAGAGAGAGAGCTGTCAGAATCAGGAGAGGGAGAGAGAGCTGTCAGAATCAGGAGAGGGAGAGAGAGAGAGTGTCAGAATCAGTAGAGGGAGAGAGAGAGCTGTCAGAATCACGAGAGGGAGATTGAGAGCTGTCAGAATCAGGAGAGGGAGAGAGAGCTGTCAGAATCAGGGGAGGGAGAGAGAGAGTGTCAGAATCAGGAGAGGGAGAGAGAGAGCTGTCAGAATCAGGAGGAGGAGAGAGAGAGAGAGATGTCAGAATCAGGAGAGGGAGAGAGAGAGCTGTCCGAATCAGGAGAGGGAGAGAAAGCTGTCAGAATCAGGAGAGGAAGAGAGGGAACTGTCAGAATCAGGAGAGGGAGAGAGAGAGTGTCAGAATCAAGATAGGGAGAGAGAGAGCGAGCTGTCAGAATCAGGAGAGGGAGAGAGAGAGCTGTCAGAATCAGGAGAGGGAGAGAGAGGCAGTCAGATTCTGGAGAGGTAGAGAGAGAGCTGTCAGAATCAGGAGAGGGAGAGACAGAGCTGTTAGAATCAGGAGGAGGAGAGAGAGCTGTCAGAATCAGGAGAGGGAGAGAGAGAGTGTCAGAATCAGCAGAGGGAGAGAGAGAGTGTCAGAATCAGGAGAGGGAGAGAGAGAGTGTCAGAATCAGGAGAGGGAGAGAGAGAGTGTCAGAATCAGGAGAGGGAGAGAGAGAGCTGTCAGAATCAGGAGAGGGAGAGAGGGAGCTGTCAGAATCAGGAGGGGGAGAGAGAGCTGTCAGAATCAGGAGAGGGAGAGAGAGAGCTGTCAGAATCAGGAGGAGGAGAGAGAGAGAGAGCTGTCAGAATCAGGAGAGGGAGAGAGAGAGTGTCAGAATCAGGAGAGAGAGAGAGAGAGAGCTGTCAGAATCAGGAGAGGGAGAGAGAGTGTGTCAGAATCAGGAGAGGGGGAGGGAGAGCTGTCAGAATCAGGAGAGGGAGAGAGAGAGCTGTCAGAATCAGCAGAGGGAGAGAGGGCACTGTTAGAATCAGAAGTTGGGGAGATCTGTCAGAATCAGGAGAGGGAGAGAGAGAGAGCTGTCAGAATCAGGAGAGGGAGAGAGAGAGAGCTGTCAGAATCAAGAGAGGGAGAGAGAGAGTGTCAGAATCAGGAGAGGGGGAGAGAGAGTGTCAGAATCAGGAAAGGGAGAGACAGCGCTGTCAGAATCAGGAGAGGTAGAGAGCTGTCAGAATCAGGAGAGCGAGAGAGCAAGAGCTGTCAGAATCAGGAGAGGGAGAGAGAGAGTGTCAGAATCAGGAGAGGGAGAGAGAGAGCATCAGAATCAGGAGAGGGAGAGAGAGAGCTGTCAGAATCAGCAGAGGGAGAAAGAGAGCTGTCAGAATCAGGAGAGGGAGAGAGAGCTGTCAGAATCAGGAGAGGGAGAGAGAGAGAGTGTCAGAATCAGTAGAGGGAGAGAGAGAGCTGTCAGAATCACGAGAGGGAGATTGAGAGCTGTCAGAATCAGGAGAGGGAGAGAGAGCTGTCAGAATCAGGGGAGGGAGAGAGAGAGTGTCAGAATCAGGAGAGGGAGAGAGAGAGCTGTCAGAATCAGGAGGAGGAGAGAGAGAGAGAGATGTCAGAATCAGGAGAGGGAGAGAGAGAGCTGTCCGAATCAGGAGAGGGAGAGAAAGCTGTCAGAATCAGGAGAGGAAGAGAGGGAACTGTCAGAATCAGGAGAGGGAGAGAGAGAGTGTCAGAATCAAGATAGGGAGAGAGAGAGCGAGCTGTCAGAATCAGGAGAGGGAGAGAGAGAGCTGTCAGAATCAGGAGAGGGAGAGAGAGGCAGTCAGATTCTGGAGAGGTAGAGAGAGAGCTGTCAGAATCAGGAGAGGGAGAGACAGAGCTGTTAGAATCAGGAGGAGGAGAGAGAGCTGTCAGAATCAGGAGAGGGAGAGAGAGAGTGTCAGAATCAGCAGAGGGAGAGAGAGAGTGTCAGAATCAGGAGAGGGAGAGAGAGAGTGTCAGAATCAGGAGAGGGAGAGAGAGAGTGTCAGAATCAGGAGAGGGAGAGAGAGAGCTGTCAGAATCAGGAGAGGGAGAGAGGGAGCTGTCAGAATCAGGAGGGGGAGAGAGAGCTGTCAGAATCAGGAGAGGGAGAGAGAGAGCTGTCAGAATCAGGAGGAGGAGAGAGAGAGAGAGCTGTCAGAATCAGGAGAGGGAGAGAGAGAGTGTCAGAATCAGGAGAGAGAGAGAGAGAGAGCTGTCAGAATCAGGAGAGGGAGAGAGAGTGTGTCAGAATCAGGAGAGGGGGAGGGAGAGCTGTCAGAATCAGGAGAGGGAGAGAGAGAGCTGTCAGAATCAGCAGAGGGAGAGAGGGCACTGTTAGAATCAGAAGTTGGGGAGATCTGTCAGAATCAGGAGAGGGAGAGAGAGAGAGCTGTCAGAATCAGGAGAGGGAGAGAGAGAGAGCTGTCAGAATCAAGAGAGGGAGAGAGAGAGTGTCAGAATCAGGAGAGGGGGAGAGAGAGTGTCAGAATCAGGAAAGGGAGAGACAGCGCTGTCAGAATCAGGAGAGGTAGAGAGCTGTCAGAATCAGGAGAGCGAGAGAGCAAGAGCTGTCAGAATCAGGAGAGGGAGAGAGAGAGTGTCAGAATCAGGAGAGGGAGAGAGAGAGCATCAGAATCAGGAGAGGGAGAGAGAGAGCTGTCAGAATCAGCAGAGGGAGAAAGAGAGCTGTCAGAATCAGGAAATTGAGATAGAGCTGTCAGAATCAGGAGAGAGATAGAGAGAGAGAGCTGTCAGAATTAGGAGAGGGAGAGAGAGCTGTCAGAATCAGGAGAGGGAGAGAGAGAGAGTGTCAGAATCAGTAGAGGGAGAGAGAGAGCTGTCAGAATCACGAGAGGGAGATTGAGAGCTGTCAGAATCAGGAGAGGGAGAGAGAGCTGTCAGAATCAGGGGAGGGAGAGAGAGAGTGTCAGAATCAGGAGAGGGAGAGAGAGAGCTGTCAGAATCAGGAGAGGTAGAGAGCTGTCAGAATCAGGAGAGGGAGAGAGAGAGCATCAGAATCAGGAGAGGGAGAGAGAGAGCTGTCAGAATCAGCAGAGGGAGAAAGAGAGCTGTCAGAATCAGGAAATTGAGATAGAGCTGTCAGAATCAGGAGAGAGAGAGAGAGAGCTGTCAGAATCAGGAGAGGGAGAGAGAGACTGTTAGAATCAGGAGAGGGGGAGAGAGAGTGTCAGAATCAGGAGAGGGAGAGAGAGCGCTGTCAGAATCAGGAGAGGTAGAGAGCTGTCAGAATCAGAAGAGGGAGAGAGAGAGTGTCAGAATCAGGAGAGGGAGAGAGAGTGCTGTCAGAATCAGCAGAGGGAGAAAGCGAGCTGACAGAATCAGGAGATTGAGAGAGAGAGAGCTGTCAGAATCAGGAGATGGAGAGAGAGCGCATTTAGAATCAGGAGGAGGAGAGAGAGAGAGAGCTGTCAGAATCAGGAGAGGGAGAGAGAGCTGTCAGAATCAGGAGAGGGAGAGAGAGAGTGTCAGAATCAGGAGAGGGAGAGAGAGAGCTGTCAGAATCACGAGAGGGTGAATGAGAGCTGTCGGAATCAGGAGAGGAAGAGAGAGAGCTGTCAGAATCAAGAGGAGGAGAGAGAGAGCTGTCAGAATCAAGAGAGCGGAGGGAGAGCTGTCAGAATCAGCAGAGGGAGAGAGAGAGCTGTAAGAATCAGCAGATGGAGAGAGGGCACTGTCAGAATCAGAAGTTGGGGAGTTCTGTCAGAAACAGGAGAGGGAGAGAGAGAGAGCTGTCAGAATCAGGAGAGGGAGAGAGAGAGTGTCAGAATCAGGAGAGGGAGAGAGAGAGCTGTCAGAATCAAGAGAGGGGGAGAGAGAGATGTCAGAATCATGAGAGAGAGGGAGAGAGAGAGTGTCAGAATCAGGAGAGAGAGGGAGAGAGAGCTGTCAGAATCAGGAGACAGAGAGAGAGAGAGCTGTCAGAATCAGGAGAGAGAGGGAGAGAGAGAGCTGTCAGAATCAGGAGAGGGAGTGAGTGAGAGCTGTCAGAATCAGGGGAGGGAGAGAGAGAGCTGTCAGAATCAGGAGAGGGAGAGAGAGAGCTGTCAGAATCAGGAGAGGGAGAGAGTGTCAGAATCAGGAGAGGTGGAGAGAGAGTGTCAGAATCAGCAGAGGGAGAAAGAGAGCTGTCTGAATCAGGAGATTGAGAGAGAGCTGTAGAATCAGGAGAGAGAGAGAGAGAGAGCTGTCAGAATCAGGAGATGGAGAGAGAGCGCTTTTAGAATCAGGAGGAGGAGAGAGAGAGAGAGCTGTCAGAATCACAAGAGGGAGAATGAGAGCTGTCAGAATCAGGAGAGGGAGAGAGAGGGGTGTCAGAATCAGGAGAGGGAGAGAGAGAGCAGTCAGAATCAGCAGAGGAAAGAGAGTGAGCTTTCAAAATCAGGAAAGGGGGAGAGAGAGAGAGAGAGCTGTTAGAATCAGGAGAGGGAGAGAGAGAGCTGTTAGAATCAGGAGAGGGAGAGAGAGAGCTGTCAGAATCAGAAGTGGGGGAGAGAGATCTGTCAGAATCAGCAGAGGGAGAGAGATAGCTTTCAGAATCAGGAAAGGAGGAGAGAGAGAGAGAGAGAGAGAGCTGTTAGAATCAGGAGAGGGAGAGAGAGCTGTTAGAATCATGAGAGGGAGAGAGAGAGAGCTGTCAGAATCAGGAGGGAGAGAGAGATCTGTCAGAATCAGGAGAGGGGGAGAGAGAGTGTCAGAATCAGCAGAGGGAGAGAGGGCACTGTCAGAATCAGAAGTTGGGGAGATCTGTCAGAAACAGGAGAGGGAGAGAGAGAGAGCTGTCAGAATCAGGAGAGGGGGAGAGAGAGCTTTCAGAATCAGGAGAGGGGGAGAGTGAGAGAGCTGTTAGAATCAGGAGGGAGAGAGAGAGCTGCCAGGATCAGGAGGGAGTGAGAGAGCTGTCAGAATCAGGAGAGGGAGAGAGACCGCTGTCAGAATTAGGAGAGGGAGAGAGAGAGATGTGTCAGAATCAGGCGAGGGAGAGAGAGAGAGCTGTCAGAATCAGGAGGCAGAGAGAGAGCTGTCAGAATCAGGAGAGGGAGAGAGAGAGAGAGCTGTCAGAATCAGGAGAGGGAGAGAGAGAGAGCTGTCAGAATCAGGAGAGGGAGAGAGAGAGCTGTCAGAATCAGGAGAGAGAGAGAGAGAGCTGTCAGAATCAGGAGAGGGAGAGAGAGAGCTGTCAGAATCAGGAGAGGGAGAGAGATCTCTCAGAATCAGGAGAGGGAGAGAGAGAGAGCTGTCAGAATCAGGAGAGGGGGAGAGAGAGCTGTCAGAATCAGGAGAGGGAGAGAGAGCTGTCAGAATCAGCAGAGGGAGAGAGGGCACTGACAGAATCAGAAGTTGTGGAGATCTGTCAGAATCAGGAGAGGGAGAGAGAGAGAGCTGTCAGAATCAGGAGAGGGAGTGAGTGGGAGCTGTCAGAATCAGGGGAGGGAGAGAGAGAGCTGTCAGAATCAGGAGAGGGAGAGAGAGAGCTGTCAGAATCAGGAGAGGGAGAGAGTGTCAGAATCAGGAGAGGGGTAGAGAGAGTGTCAGAATCAGCAGAGGGAGAAAGAGAGCTGTCAGAATCAGGAGATTGAGAGAGAGCTGTAGAATCAGGAGAGAGAGAGAGAGAGAGCTGTCAGAATCAGGAGATGGAGAGAGAGCGCTTTTAGAATCAGGAGGAGGAGAGAGAGAGAGAGCTGTCAGAATCACAAGAGGGAGAATGAGAGCTGTCAGTATCAGGAGAGGGAGAGAGAGCCGTTAGAATCAGGAGAGGGAAAGAGAGGGGTGTCAGAATCAGGAGAGGGGAAGGGAGAGCTGTCAGAATCAGGAGAGGGAGAGAGAGCTGTCAGAATCAGCAGAGGGAGAGAGGGCACTGACAGAATCAGAAGTTGTGGAGATCTGTCAGAATCAGGAGAGGGAGAGAGAGAGAGCTGTCAGAATCAGGAGAGGGAGTGAGTGGGAGCTGTCAGAATCAGGGGAGGGAGAGAGAGAGCTGTCAGAATCAGGAGAGGGAGAGAGAGAGCTGTCAGAATCAGGAGAGGGAGAGAGTGTCAGAATCAGGAGAGGGGTAGAGAGAGTGTCAGAATCAGCAGAGGGAGAAAGAGAGCTGTCAGAATCAGGAGATTGAGAGAGAGCTGTAGAATCAGGAGAGAGAGAGAGAGAGAGCTGTCAGAATCAGGAGATGGAGAGAGAGCGCTTTTAGAATCAGGAGGAGGAGAGAGAGAGAGAGCTGTCAGAATCACAAGAGGGAGAATGAGAGCTGTCAGAATCAGGAGAGGGAGAGAGAGCCGTTAGAATCAGGAGAGGGAAAGAGAGGGGTGTCAGAATCAGGAGAGGGAGAGAGAGAGCTGTCAGGATCAGGAGAGGGGGAGAGAGAAAGCTGTCAGAATCAGGAGAGGGAGAGAGAGGGGTGTCAGAATCCGGAGAGGGAGAGAGAGAGCTGTCAGAATCAGGAGAGGGGGAGAGAGAGAGCTGTTAGAATCAGGAAGGAGAGAGAGAGAGCTGTCAGAATCAGGTGAGGGAGAGAGAGAAAGTGTCAGAATCGGGAGAGGGAGAGAGAGAGCTGTCAGAATCAGGAGAGGGAGAGAGAGAGCTGTCAGAATCAGGAGAGGGAGAGAGAGCTGTCAGAATCAGGAGAGGGAGAGAGAGAGCTGTCAGAATCAGGAGAGGGAGAGAGAGCTCTCAGAATCAGGAGAGGGAGAGAGAGAGAGCTGTCAGAATCAGGAGAGGGAGAGAGCGAGAGCTGTCAGAATCAGGAGAGGGAGAGAGAGAGTGTCAGAATCAGGAGAGGGAGTGAGAGAGCTGTCAGAATCAGCAGAGGGAATAAGAGAGCTGTCAGAATCAGGAGATTGAGAGAGAGCTGTCAGAATCAGGAGAGAGAGAGAGAGAGAGCTGTCAGAATCAGGAGATGGAGAGAGAGCGCTTTTAGAATCAGGAGGAGGAGAGAGAGAGAGAGCTGTCAGAATGAGGAGAGGGAGAGAGAGAGTGTCAGAATCAGGAGAGGGAGAGAGAGAGAGCTGTCAGAATCACGAGGGAGAGAGAGAGAGTTGTCAGAATCAAGAGAGGGGAGGAAGAGCTGTCAGAATCAGCAGAGGGAGAGAGAGAGCTGTAAGAATCAGCAGAGGGAGAGAGGGCACTGTCAGAATCAGAAGTTGGGGAGTTCTGTCAGAAACAGGAGAGGGAGAGAGAGAGAGCTGTCAAAATCAGGAGAGGGAGAGAGAGGGGTGTCAGAATCAGGAGAGGGAGAGAGAGAGCTGTCAGGATCAGGAGAGGGGGAGAGAGAGAGCTGTCAGAATCAGGAGAGGGAGAGAGAGGGGTGTCAGAATCAGGAGAGGGAGAGAGAGAGCTGTCAGAATCAGGAGAGGAGGAGAGAGAGAGCTGTTAGAATCAGGAGAGGGAGGGAGAGGGGTGTCAGAATCAGCAGAGGGAGAGAGGGCACTGTCAGAATCAGAAGTTGGGGAGATCTGTCAGAAACAGGAGAGGGAGAGAGAGAGAGCTGTCAGAATCAGGAGAGGGAGAGAGAGAGCTGTCAGAATCAGTAGAGGGAGAGAGAGAGCTGTCAGAATCAGCAGAGGGGGAGGGAGAGCTGTCAGAATCAGTAGAGGGAGAGAGAGAGAGCTGTCAGAATCAGGAGAGGGGGAGGGAGAGCTGTCAGAATCAGGAGAGGGAGAGAGAGAGCTGTCAAAATCAGGAGAGTGGGAGGGAGAGCTGTCAGAATCAGGAGAGGGAGAGAGAGTGCTGTCAAAATCAGCAGAGGGAGAGAGGGAGACAGAGATGTTAGAATCAGGAGGGAGAGAGAGAGCTGCCAGGATCAGGAGGGAGTGAGAGAGCTGTCAGAATCAGGAGAGGGAGAGAGACCGCTGTCAGGATTAGGAGAGTGAGAGAGAGAGAGTGTCAGAATCAGGAGAGAGAGAGAGCTGTCAGAATCAGGAGGCAGAGAGAGAGCTGTCAGAATCAGGAGAGTGAGAGAGAGTGAGCTGTCAGAATCAGGAGTATGAGAGAGAGAGCTGTCAGAATCAAGAGAGGGAGAGAGAGAGCTGTCAGAATCAGGAGAGGGAGACAGAGAGCTGTCAGAATCAGGAGGGAGAGAGAGAGAGCTGTCAGAATCAGGAGAGGGAGAGAGAGAGCTGTCAGAATCAAGAGAGGGAGGGATAGAGGGCACTGTCAGAATCAGGAGGGAGAGAGAGAGGGGTGTCAGAATCAGGAGAGGGAGAGAGAGAGTGTCAGAATCAGGAGAGGGAGAGAGAGAGTGTCAGAATCAGGAGAGGGAGTGAGAGAGCTGTCAGAATCAGCAGAGGGAATAAGAGAGCTGTCAGAATCAGGAGATTGAGAGAGAGCTGTCAGAATCAGGAGAGAGAGAGAGAGAGAGCTGTCAGAATCAGGAGATGGAGAGAGAGCGCTTTTAGAATCAGGAGGAGGAGAGAGAGAGAGAGCTGTCAGAATGAGGAGAGGGAGAGAGAGAGTGTCAGAATCAGGAGAGGGAGAGAGAGAGAGCTGTCAGAATCACGAGGGAGAGAGAGAGAGAGCTGTCAGAATCAAGAGAGGGGAGGAAGAGCTGTCAGAATCAGCAGAGGGAGAGAGAGAGCTGTAAGAATCAGCAGAGGGAGAGAGGGCACTGTCAGAATCAGAAGTTGGGGAGTTCTGTCAGAAACAGGAGAGGGAGAGAGAGAGAGCTGTCAAAATCAGGAGAGGGAGAGAGAGGGGTGTCAGAATCAGGAGAGGGAGAGAGAGAGCTGTCAGGATCAGGAGAGGGGGAGAGAGAGAGCTGTCAGAATCAGGAGAGGGAGAGAGAGGGGTGTCAGAATCAGGAGAGGGAGAGAGGGCACTGTCAGAATCAGAAGTTGGGGAGATCTGTCAGAAACAGGAGAGGGAGAGAGAGAGAGCTGTCAGAATCAGGAGAGGGAGAGAGAGAGCTGTCAGAATCAGCAGAGGGGGAGGGAGAGCTGTCAGAATCAGTAGAGGGAGAGAGAGAGAGCTGTCAGAATCAGGAGAGGGGGAGGGAGAGCTGTCAGAATCAGGAGAGGGAGAGAGGGAGCTGTCAAAATCAGGAGAGTGGGAGGGAGAGCTGTCAGAATCAGGAGAGGGAGAGAGAGAGCTGTCAAAATCAGCAGAGGGAGAGAGGGAGACAGAGATGTTAGAATCAGGAGGGAGAGAGAGAGCTGCCAGGATCAGGAGGGAGTGAGAGAGCTGTCAGAATCAGGAGAGGGAGAGAGACCGCTGTCAGGATTAGGAGAGTGAGAGAGAGAGAGTGTCAGAATCAGGAGAGAGAGAGAGCTGTCAGAATCAGGAGGCAGAGAGAGAGCTGTCAGAATCAGGAGAGGGAGAGAGAGAGAGCTGTCAGAATCAGGAGTATGAGAGAGAGAGCTGTCAGAATCAAGAGAGGGAGAGAGAGAGCTGTCAGAATCAGGAGAGGGAGACAGAGAGCTGTCAGAATCAGGAGGGAGAGAGAGAGAGCTGTCAGAATCAGGAGAGGGAGAGAGAGAGTTGTCAGAATCAAGAGAGGGAGGGATAGAGGGCACTGTCAGAATCAGGAGGGAGAGAGAGAGGGGTGTCAGAATCAGGAGAGGGAGAGAGAGAGTGTCAGAATCAGGAGAGGGAGAGAGAGAGCTGTCAGAATCAGGAGAGGGAGAGAGAGAGCTGTCAAAATCAGGAGAGTTAGAGAGAGAGCTGTCAGAATCAGGAGAGGGAGAGAGAGAGTGTTAGAATCAGGAGAGGGGGAGAGAGAGTGTCAGAATCAGGAGAGGGAGAGATAGCGCTGTCAGAATCAGGAGAGGTAGAGAGCTGTCATAATCAGGAGAGGGAGAGAGAGAGTGTCAGAATCAAGAGAGGGAGAGAGAGAGCTGTCAGAATCAGCAGAGGGAGAAAGAGAGCTGACAGAATCAGGAGATTGAGAGAGAGAGAGCTGTCAGAATCAGGAGATGGAGAGAGAGCGCTTTTAGAATCAGGAGGAGGAGAGAGAGAGAGAGCTGTCAGAATCAGGAGAGGGAGAGAGAGCTGTCAGAATCACGAGAGGGAGAGAGAGAGTGTCAGAATCAGAAGAGGGAGAGAGAGAGCTGTCAGAATCACGAGAGGGTGAATGAGAGCTGTCAGAATCAGGAGAGGAAGAGAGAGAGCTGTCAGAATCAGGAGGAGGAGAGAGAGCTGTCAGAATCAAGAGAGGGGAGGGAGAGCTGTCAGAATCAGCAGAGGGAGAGAGAGAGCTGTCAGAATCAGGAGAGGAAGAGAGAGAGCTGTCAGAATCAGGAGGAGGAGAGAGAGCTGTCAGAATCAAGAGAGGGGAGGGAGAGCTGTCAGAATCAGCAGAGGGAGAGAGAGAGCTGTAAGAATCAGCAGAGGGAGAGAGGGCACTGTCAGAATCAGAAGTTGGGGAGTTCTGTCAGAAACAGGAGAGGGAGAGGGAGAGAGCGGTCAGAATCAGGAGAGGGAGAGAGAGAGTGTCAGAATCAGGAGAGGGAGAGAGAGAGCTGTCAGAATCAAGAGAGGGGGAGAGAGAGATGTCAGAATCAGGAGAGTGAGAGTGTCAGAATCAGGAGAGAGAGGGAGAGAGAGCTGTCAGAATCAGGAGACAGAGAGAGAGAGCTGTCAGAATCAGGAGAGAGCGGGAGAGAGAGAGCTGTCAGAATCAGGAGAGGGGGAGAGAGAGCTGTTAGAATCAGGAGAGAGAGAGAGAGAGAGATCTGTCAGAAACAGAAGAGGGAGAGAGTGAGCTGTCAGAATCAGGAGAGGGAGAGAGAAAGCTGTCAGAATCAAGAGAGGGAGAGAGAGAGCTGTCAGAATCAAGAGAGGGAGAGAGAGAGCTTTCAGAATCAGGAAAGGGGGAGAGAGAGAGAGAGAGCTGTTAGAATCAGGAGAGGGAGAGAGAGAGCTGTTAGAATCAGGAGAGGGAGAGAGAGAGCTGTCAGAATCAGAAGTGGGGGAGAGAGATCTGTCAGAATCAGCAGAGGGAGAGAGAGAGCTTTCAGAATCAGGAAAGGAGGAGAGAGAGAGAGAGAGAGCTGTTAGAATCAGGAGAGGGAGAGAGAGCTGTTAGAATCAGGAGAGGGAGAGAGAGAGCTGTCAGAATCAGGAGGGAGAGAGAGAGCTGTCAGAATTAGAAGAGGGAGAGAGAGCTGTCAGAATCAGGAGAGGGAGAGAGAGAGCTGTCAGAATCAGGAGAGGGAGAGAGAAAGCTGTCAGAATCAGAAGAGGGAGAGAGAGAGAGCTGTCAGAATCAGGAGGGAGAGAGAGATCTGTCAGATTCAGGAGAGGGAGAGAGAGAGTGTCAGAATCAGGAGAGGGGGAGAGAGTGTGTCAGAATCAGGAGAGGGATAGAGAGCGCTGTCAGAATCAGGAGAGGTAGAGAGCTGTCAGAATCAGGAGAGGGAGAGAGAGAGCTGTCAAAATCAGCAGAGGGAGAGAGGGCACTGTCAGAATCAGAAGTTGGGGAGATCTGTCAGAAACAGGAGAGGGAGAGAGAGAGAGCTGTCAGAATCAGGAGAGGGGGAGAGAGAGCTTTCAGAATCAGGAGAGGGGGAGAGTGAGAGAGCTGTTAGAATCAGGGGGGAGAGAGAGAGCTGCCAGGATCAGGAGGGTGTGAGAGAGCTGTCAGAATCAGGAGAGGGAGAGAGACCGCTGTCAGAATTAGGAGAGGGAGAGAGAGAGAGTGTCAGAATCAGGAGAGGGAGAGAGAGAGAGCTGTCAGAATCAGGAAGGGAGAGAGAGAGAGAGCTGTCAGAATCAGGAGAGGGAGAGAGAGAGAGCTGTCAGAATCAGGAGAGGGAGAGAGAGAGCTGTCAGAATCAAGAGAGGGAGAGAGAGAGCTGTCAGAATCAGGAGAGGGAGACAGAGAGCTGTCAGAATCAGGAGGGAGAGAGAGAGAGCTGTCAGAATCAGGAGAGGGAGAGAGAGAGCTGTCAGAATCAAGAGAGGGCACTGTCAGAAACTCTTTTTGGAGTTTATCTGCAAAACAAAACACATTAAACCGTGCCACCCGACCTGGGTGACACACCAGACATTTACAAGGCCCTTTTTTTCTTTTTTTTGGTTTTTTTGGGGGTTTTTTTTTTCCTTCTTTTTTTTTAAATTTTTTTTGGGCACTAAAATCACAATTTTTCCCCAGTGCCCCCTATAAAAGGGAAGGGGACACTAAAAACACCGGCAATTAAAACAAATTAAACTTTAAAACGTAAAATCAAATTAAAATTTGGTTGCCGGGCGTGATGATGCACTCCAGTCCCTCCGGTGCCCACCTCTCGCGGAAGGCCGCGAGCGTACCGGTGGACACCGCGTGCTCCATCTCCAAGGACACCCTGGACCGGATGTAAGAGCGGAAGAGAGGCAGGCAGTCAGGTTGAACGACCCCCTCGACCGCCCGCTGCCTGGACCGGCTGATGGCACCCTTGGCCGTGCCCAGGAGCAGTCCTACGAAGAGGCCTTCGGACCTACCCGCTCCCCTCCGCACAGGGTGCCCAAAGATCAGGAGAGTGGGACTGAAGTGCAGCCAGAATTTCAGGAGCAACCCCTTCAAATAATGGAACAGGGGCTGCAACCTCGTGCACTCAATAAAAACATGGAACACGGACTCCTCCAGACCGCAGAAATTGCAGGCGGCCTGGGAGT
This sequence comes from Pristiophorus japonicus, assembly GCF_044704955.1. NCBI lineage: Eukaryota > Metazoa > Chordata > Chondrichthyes > Pristiophoridae > Pristiophorus > Pristiophorus japonicus. The sequence continues at coordinate 10,191,324 of NC_091988.1, read as the reverse complement.
CCGTGAACTGGCTTAAAAATTTGTTGCACGGCACTGCTCCGTGCACCACCCTCCAGGCCAAGTCCCCGACGAATAGTGGGAGGACCCCTGCGTAGAGTGCCCTCCATCGGGGACCCCCGCCTCCTCCGGACGGCAAGATGGTACGCCATGGCGTGTCCGGACGGCAGGCGAGGATGGCAAAGTTGAGAGTGTGCAGGAGCAGCCCGTACATGAAACCCCTCCGCGCGGAACTGAAAGGCACGGAGGGGATTTCCCCGAGGCGGCTCAAGTTGTGAGGCGCCGGCCCCCGAGGGAGGTTCACTGTCAGAATCAGGAGGGAGAGAGAGACAGCTGTCAGAATCAGGAGAGGGAGAGAGAGAGGGGTGTCAGAATCAGGAGAGGGAGAAAGAGAGCTGTCAAAATCAGGAGAGGGAGAGAGAGAGCTGTCAACATCAGGAGAGGTAGAGAGAGAGCTGTCAGAATCAGGAGAGGGAGAGAGAGAGTGTCAGAATCAGGAGAGGGAGAGAGAGAGTGTCAGAATCAGGAGAGGTAGAGAACTGTCAGAATCAGGAGAGGTAGAGAGCGAGAGCTGGCAGAATCAGGAGAGGGAGAGAGAGAGTGTCAGAATCAGGAGAGGGAGAGAGAGAACTGTCAGAATCAGCAGAGGGAGAAAGAGAGCTGACAGAATCAGGAGATTGAGAGAGAGAGAGCTGTCAGAATCAGGAGATGGAGAGAGAGCGCTTTTAGAATCAGGAGGAGGAGAGAGAGAGATAGCTGTCAGAAACAGGAGAGGGAGAGATAGAGAGCTGTCAGAATCAGGAGACGGAGAGAGAGAGTGTCAGAATCAGGAGAGGGAGAGAGAGAGCTGTCAGAATCAAGAGAGGGGGAGAGAGAGCTGTTAGAATCAGGAGAGAGAGGGAGAGAGAGAGTGTCAGAATCAGGAGAGAGAGGGAGAGAGAGCTGTCAGAATCAGGAGAGGGGGAGAGAGAGCTGTCAGAATCAGGAGAGAGAGAGAGAGAGAGATCTGTCAGAAACAGAAGAGGGAGAGAGAGAGAGCTGTCAGAATCAGGAGAGGGAGAGAGAGCTTTCAGAATCAGGAGGAGGAGAGAGAGAGAGAGCTGTCAGAATCAGGAGAGGGAGAGCGAGAGTGTCAGAATCAGGAGAGGGAGAGAGAGAGAGCTGTCAGAATCACGAGGGAGAGAGAGAGATTTGTCAGAATCAAGAGAGGGGAGGGAGAGCTGTCAGAATCAGCAGAGGGAGAGAGAGAGCTGTAAGAATCAGCAGAGGCAGAGAGGGCACTGTCAGAATCAGAAGTTGGGGAGTTCTGTCAGAAAAAGGAGAGGGAGAGAGAGAGCTGTCAGAATCAAGAGAGGGGGAGAGAGAGCTGTCAGAATCAGGAGAGAGAGGGAGAGAGAGAGTGTCAGAATCAGGAGAGAGAGGGAGAGAGAGCTGTCAGAATCAGGAGAGGGGGAGAGAGAGCTGTCAGAATCAGGAGAGAGAGAGAGAGAGAGAGAGAGATCTGTCAGAAACAGAAGAGGGCGAGAGAGAGAGCTGTCAGAATCAGCAGAGGGAGAAAGAGAGCTGACAGAATCAGGAAATTGAGAGAGAGAGAGCTGTCAGAATCAGGAGATGGAGAGAGAGCGCTTTTAGAATCAGGAGGAGGAGAGAGAGAGATAGCTGTCAGAAACAGGAGAGGGAGAGATCGAGAGCTGTCAGAATCAGGAGAGGGAGAGAGAGAGTGTCAGAATCAGGAGAGGGAGAGAGAGCTGTCAGAATCAAGAGAGAGGGGGAGAGAGAGCTGTTAGAATCAGGAGAGAGAGGGAGAGAGAGAGTGTCAGAATCAGGAGAGAGAGAGAGATCTGTCAGAATCAGGAGAGGGAGAGAGAAAGCTGTCAGAATCAAGAGAGGGAGAGGGAGAGCTGTCAGAATCAGGAGAGGGAGTGAGAGAGCTGTCAGAATCAGGAGAGGTAGAAAGGGCACTGTCAGAATCAGAAGTTGGGGAGATCTGATAGAAACAGGAGAGGGAGAGAGAGAGAGCTGTCAGAATCAGGAGAGGGAGAGAGAGAGCATTGTCAGAATCAGGAGGGGGAGAGAGAGAGCTTTCAGAATCAGGAGAGGGGGAGAGAGAGAGAGAGAGCTGTTAGAATCAGGAGAGGGAGAGAGAGAGCTTTCAGAATCAGGAGAGGGGGAGAGAGAGCTGTTAGAATCAGGAGAGGGAGAGAGAGAGCTGTCAGAATCAGGAGGGCGAGAGAGAGAGCAGTCAGAATCAGGAGAGGGAGAGAGAGAGCTGTCAGAATCAGGAGGGAGAGAGAGAGCTGTCAGAATTAGGAGAGGGAGAGAGAGAGCTGCCAGAATCAGGAGGGAGAGAGCTGTCGGAATCAGGAGATGGAGAGAGACCGCTGTCAGAATAAGGAGTGGGAGAATGAGAGCTGTCGGAATCAGGAGGGAGAGAGAGAGAGCTGTCAGATTCAGGAGAGGGAGAGAGAGAGTGTCAGAATCAGGAGAGGGAAAGAGAGAGTGTCAGAATCAAGAGAGGGAGAGAGAGCTGTCAGAATCAGGAGAGGGAGAGACAGAGTTTCAGAATCAAGATAGGGAGAGAGAGAGAGCTGTCAGAATCAGGAGAGGGAGAGAGAGAGCTGTCAGAATCAGGAGAGGGAGAGAGAGAGTGTCAGAATCAGGAGAGGGAGAGAGAGAGCTGTCAGAATCAGGAGAGGGAGAGAGAGAGTGTCAGAATCACGAGGGAGAGAGAGAGCTGTCAGAATCATGAGAGGGAGAGAGAGAGAGCTGTCAGAATCAGGAGGGAGAGAGAGAGAGCTGTCAGAATCACGAGGGAGAGAGAGAGAGAGCTGTCAGAATCAGGAGGGAGAGAGAGAGAGCTGTCAGAATCAGGAGGGGGAGAGAGAGAGCTGTCAGAATCAGGAGATGGGGAGGGAGAGCTGTCAGAATCAGTAGAGGGAGAGAGAGAGCTGTCAGAATCAGGAGAGGGGGAGGGAGAGCAGTCAGAATCAGTAGAGGGAGAGAGAGAGAGCTGTCAGAATCAGGAGAGGGGGAGGGAGAGCTGTCAGAATCAGGAGAGGGGGATGGAGAGCTGTCAGAATCAGGAGAGGGAGAGAGAGAGCTGTCAAAATCAGCAGAGGGAGAGAGGGCACTGTCAGAATCAGAAGTTGGGGAGATCTGTCAGAAACAGGAGAGGGAGAGAGAGAGAGTTGTCAGAATCAGGAGAGGGAGAGAGAGAGCTTTCAGAATCAGGAGAGGGGGAGAGAGAGAGAGCTGTTCGAATCAGGAGGGAGTGAGAGAGCTGCCAGGATCAGGAGGGAGTGAGAGAGCTGTCAGAATCAGGAGAGGGAGAGAGAGAGAGCTGTCAGAATCAGGAGAGGGAGATAGAGAGCTGTCAGAATCAGGAGGGAGAGAGAGAGAGCTGTGAGAATCAGGAGAGGGAGAGAGAGAGCTGTCAGAATCAAGAGAGGGAGGGAGAGAGGGCACTGTCATAATCAGGAGGGAGAGAGAGAGAGCTGTCAGAATCAGGAGGGAGAGAGAGAGGGGTGTCAGAATCAGGAGAGGGAGAGAGAGAGCTGTCAAAATCAGGAGAGGGAGAGAAAGAGGTGTCAAAATCAGGAGAGGTAGAGAGAGAGCTGTCAGAATCAGGAGAGGGAGAGAGAGAGTGTTAGAATCAGGAGAGGGGGAGAGAGAGTGTCAGAATCAGGAGAGGGAGAGAGAGCGCTGTCAGAATCAGGAGAGGTAGAGAGCTGTCAGAATCAGGAGAGGCAGAGAGCGAGAGCTGTCAGAATCAGGAGAGGGAGAGAGAGAGTGTCAGAATCAGGAGAGGGAGAGAGAGTGCTGTCAGAATCAGCAGAGGGAGAAAGAGAGCTGACAGAATCAGGAGATTGAGAGAGAGATAGCTGTCAGAATCAGGAGATGGAGAGAGAGCGCTTTTAGAATCAGGAGGAGGAGAGAGAGAGAGAGCTGTCAGAATCAGGAGAGGGAGAGAGAGAGTGTCAGAATCAGGAGAGGGAGAGAGAGAGCTGTCAGAATCACGAGATGGTGAATGAGAGCTGTCAGAATCAGGAGAGGAAGAGAGAGAGCTGTCAGAATCAAGAGGAGGAGAGAGAGAGCTGTCAGAATCAAGAGAGGGGAGGGAGAGCTGTCAGAATCAGCAGAGGGAGAGAGAGAGCTGTAAGAATCAGGAGAGGGAGAGAGGGCACTGTCAGAATCAGAAGTTGGGGAGTTCTGTCAGAAACAGGAGAGGGAGAGAGAGAGAGCAGTCAGAATCAGGAGAGAGAGAAAGAGATCTGTCAGAATCAGGAGAGGGAGAGAGAAAGCTGTCAGAATCAAGAGAGGGAGAGGGAGAGCTGTCAGAATCAGGAGAGGGAGTGAGAGAGCTGTCAGAATCAGGAGAGGTAGAAAGGGCACTGTCAGAATCAGAAGTTGGGGAGATCTGTTAGAAACAGGAGAGGGAGAGAGAGAGAGCTGTCAGAATCAGGAGAGGGAGAGAGAGAGCTGTCAGAATCAGGAGAGGGAGAGAGAGAGCTGTCAGAATCAGGAGAGGGAGAGAGAGAGCGTTGTCAGAATCAGGAGGGGGAGAGAGAGAGCTTTCAGAATCAGGAGAGGGGGAGAGAGAGAGATAGAGCTGTTAGAATCAGGAGCGGGAGAGAGAGCGCTTTCAGAATCAGGAGAGGGGGAGAGAGAGCTGTTAGAATCAGGAGAGGGAGAGAGAGAGCTGTCAGAATCAGGAGGGCGAGAGAGAGAGCAGTCAGAATCAGGAGAGGGAGAGAGAGAGCTGTCAGAATCAGGAGGGAGAGAGAGAGCTGTCAGAATTAGGAGAGGGAGAGAGAGAGCTGCCAGAATCAGGAGGGAGAGAGCTGTCGGAATCAGGAGATGGAGAGAGACCGCTGTCAGAATCAGGAGTGGGAGAATGAGAGCTGTCGGAATCAGGAGGGAGAGAGAGAGAGCTGTCAGATTCAGGAGAGGGAGAGAGAGAGTGTCAGAATCAGGAGAGGGAAAGAGAGAGTGTCAGAATCAAGAGAGGGAGAGAGAGCTGTCAGAATCAGGAGAGGGAGAGACAGAGTTTCAGAATCAAGATAGGGAGAGAGAGAGAGCTGTCAGAATCAGGAGAGGGAGAGAGAGAGCTGTCAGAATCAGGAGAGGGAGAGAGAGAGTGTCAGAATCAGGAGAGGGAGAGAGAGAGCTGTCAGAATCAGGAGAGGGAGAGAGAGAGTGTCAGAATCACGAGGGAGAGAGAGAGCTGTCAGAATCATGAGAGGGAGAGAGAGAGAGCTGTCAGAATCAGGAGGGAGAGAGAGAGAGAGCTGTCAGAATCACGAGGGAGAGAGAGAGAGAGCTGTCAGAATCAGGAGGGAGAGAGAGAGAGCTGTCAGAATCAGGAGGGGGAGAGAGAGAGCTGTCAGAATCAGGAGATGGGGAGGGAGAGCTGTCAGAATCAGTAGAGGGAGAGAGAGAGCTGTCAGAATCAGGAGAGGGGGAGGGAGAGCTGTCAGAATCAGTAGAGGGAGAGAGAGAGAGCTGTCAGAATCAGGAGAGGGGGAGGGAGAGCTGTCAGAATCAGGAGAGGGGGATGGAGAGCTGTCAGAATCAGGAGAGGGAGAGAGAGAGCTGTCAAAATCAGCAGAGGGAGAGAGGGCACTGTCAGAATCAGAAGTTGGGGAGATCTGTCAGAAACAGGAGAGGGAGAGAGAGAGAGTTGTCAGAATCAGGAGAGGGAGAGAGAGAGCTTTCAGAATCAGGAGAGGGGGAGAGAGAGAGAGCTGTTAGAATCAGGAGGGAGAGAGAGAGCTGCCAGGATCAGGAGGGAGTGAGAGAGCTGTCAGAATCAGGAGAGGGAGAGAGACCGCTGTCAGAATTAGGAGAGGGAGAGAGAGAGGGTGTCAGAATCAGGAGAGGGAGAGAGAGAGAGCTGTCAGAATCAGGAGGCAGAGAGAGAGCTGTCAGAATCAGGAGAGGGAGAGAGAGAGAGCTGTCAGAATCAGGAGAGGGAGAGAGAGAGAGCTGTCAGAATCAGGAGAGGGAGAGAGAGAGCTGTCAGAATCAAGAAAGGGAGAGAGAGAGCTGTCAAAATCAGGAGAGGTAGAGAGAGAGCTGTCAGAATCAGGAGAGGGAGCGAGAGAGTGTTAGAATCAGGAGAGGGGGAGAGAGAGTGGTCAGAATCAGGAGAGGGAGATAGAGCGCTGTCAGAATCAGGAGAGGTAGAGAGCTGTCAGAATCAGGAGAGGGAGAGTGCAAGAGCTGTCAGAATCAGGAGAGGGAGAGAAAGAGCTGTCTAAATCAGGAGAGAGAGAGAGAGAGAGATCTGTCAGAAACAGAAGAGGGAGAGAGAGAGAGCTGTCAGAATCAGGAGAGGGAGAGAGAATGCTGTCAGAATCAAGAGAGGGAGAGGGAGAGCTGTCAGAATCAGGAGAGGGAGAGAGAGAGCTGTCAGAATCAGGAGAGGTAGAAAGGGCACTGTCAGAATCAGAAGTTGGGGAGATCTGTCAGAAACAGGAGAGGGAGAGAGAGAGAGCTGTCAGAATCAGGAGAGTGAGAGAGAGAGCTGTCAGAATCAGGAGAGGGAGAGAGAGAGCTGTCAGAATCAGGAGAGGTAGAAAGGGCACTGTCAGAATCAGAAGTTGGGGAGATCTGTCAGAAACAGGAGAGGGAGAGAGAGAGAGCTGTCAGAATCAGGAGAGAGAGAGAGAGAGCTGTCAGAATCAGGAGAGGGAGAGAGAGAGCGCTGTCAGAATCAGGAGGGGGAGAGAGAGAGCTTTCAGAATCAGGAGAGGGGGAGAGAGAGAGAGAGAGCTGTTGGAATCAGGAGAGGGAGAGAGAGAGATTTCAGAATCAGGAGAGGGGGAGAGAGAGCTGTTAGAATCAGGAGAGGGAGAGAGAGAGAGCTGTTAGAATCAGGAGAGGGAGAGAGAGAGCTGTCAGAATCAGGAGGGCGAGAGAGAGAGCAGTCAGAATCAGGAGAGGGAGAGAGAGAGCTGTCAGAATCAGGAGGGAGAGAGAGAGCTGTCAGAATTAGGAGAGGGAGAGAGAGAGCTGGCAGAATCAGGAGGGAGAGAGTTGTCGGAATCAGGAGATGGAGAGAGACCGCTGTCAGAATTAGGAGAGGGAGAGAGAGAGAGTGTCAGAATCAGGAGAGGGAGAGAGAGAGAGCTGTCAGAATCAGGAGATGGAGAGAGAGAGTGTCAGAATCAAGATAGGGAGAGAGAGAGAGCTGTCAGAATCAGGAGAGGGAGAGAGAGAGCTGTCAGAATCAGGAGAGGGAGAGAGAGAGTGTCAGAATCAGGAGAGAGAGAGAGAGATCTGTCAGAATCAGGAAAGGGAGAGAGAGAGTGTCAGAATCATGAGGGAGAGAGAGAGCTGTCAGAATCATGAGAGCTAGAGAGAGAGAGCTGTCAGAATCAGGAGGGAGAGAGAGAGAGCTGTCAGAATCATGAGAGGGAGAGAGAGAGCTGTCAGAATCACGAGGGAGAGAGAGAGAGCTGTCAGAATCAGGAGGGAGAGAGAGAGAGCTGTCAGAATCAGGAGGGGGAGAGAGAGAGCTAGCAGAATCAGGAGATGGGGAGGGAGAGCTGCCAGAATCAGTAGAGGGAGAGAGAGAGCTGTCAGAATCAGGAGAGGGGGAGGGAGAGCTGTCAGAATCAGTAGAGGGAGAGAGAGAGAGCTGTCAGAATCAGGAGAGGGGGAGGGAGACCTGTCAGTATCAGGAGAGGGAGAGACAGAGTTTCAGAATCAAGATAGGGAGAGAGAGAGAGCTGTCAGAATCAGGAGAGGGAGAGAGAGAGCTGTCAGAATCAGGAGAGGGAGAGAGAGAGTGTCAGAATCAGGAGAGGGAGAGAGAGAGCTGTCAGAATCAGGAGAGGGAGAGAGAGAGTGTCAGAATCACGAGGGAGAGAGAGAGCTGTCAGAATCATGAGAGGGAGAGAGAGAGAGCTGTCAGAATCAGGAGGGAGAGAGAGAGAGCTGTCAGAATCACGAGGGAGAGAGAGAGAGAGCTGTCAGAATCAGGAGGGAGAGAGAGAGAGCTGTCAGAATCAGGAGGGGGAGAGAGAGAGCTGTCAGAATCAGGAGATGGGGAGGGAGAGCTGTCAGAATCAGTAGAGGGAGAGAGAGAGCTGTCAGAATCAGGAGAGGGGGAGGGAGAGCAGTCAGAATCAGTAGAGGGAGAGAGAGAGAGCTGTCAGAATCAGGAGAGGGGGAGGGAGAGCTGTCAGAATCAGGAGAGGGGGATGGAGAGCTGTCAGAATCAGGAGAGGGAGAGAGAGAGCTGTCAAAATCAGCAGAGGGAGAGAGGGCACTGTCAGAATCAGAAGTTGGGGAGATCTGTCAGAAACAGGAGAGAGAGAGAGAGAGAGTTGTCAGAATCAGGAGAGGGAGAGAGAGAGCTTTCAGAATCAGGAGAGGGGGAGAGAGAGAGAGCTGTTCGAATCAGGAGGGAGTGAGAGAGCTGCCAGGATCAGGAGGGAGTGAGAGAGCTGTCAGAATCAGGAGAGGGAGAGAGAGAGAGCTGTCAGAATCAGGAGAGGGAGATAGAGAGCTGTCAGAATCAGGAGGGAGAGAGAGAGAGCTGTGAGAATCAGGAGAGGGAGAGAGAGAGCTGTCAGAATCAAGAGAGGGAGGGAGAGAGGGCACTGTCATAATCAGGAGGGAGAGAGAGAGAGCTGTCAGAATCAGGAGGGAGAGAGAGAGGGGTGTCAGAATCAGGAGAGGGAGAGAGAGAGCTGTCAAAATCAGGAGAGGGAGAGAAAGAGGTGTCAAAATCAGGAGAGGTAGAGAGAGAGCTGTCAGAATCAGGAGAGGGAGAGAGAGAGTGTTAGAATCAGGAGAGGGGGAGAGAGAGTGTCAGAATCAGGAGAGGGAGAGAGAGCGCTGTCAGAATCAGGAGAGGTAGAGAGCTGTCAGAATCAGGAGAGGCAGAGAGCGAGAGCTGTCAGAATCAGGAGAGGGAGAGAGAGAGTGTCAGAATCAGGAGAGGGAGAGAGAGTGCTGTCAGAATCAGCAGAGGGAGAAAGAGAGCTGACAGAATCAGGAGATTGAGAGAGAGATAGCTGTCAGAATCAGGAGATGGAGAGAGAGCGCTTTTAGAATCAGGAGGAGGAGAGAGAGAGAGAGCTGTCAGAATCAGGAGAGGGAGAGAGAGAGTGTCAGAATCAGGAGAGGGAGAGAGAGAGCTGTCAGAATCACGAGTGGGTGAATGAGAGCTGTCAGAATCAGGAGAGGAAGAGAGAGAGCTGTCAGAATCAAGAGGAGGAGAGAGAGAGCTGTCAGAATCAAGAGAGGGGAGGGAGAGCTGTCAGAATCAGCAGAGGGAGAGAGAGAGCTGTAAGAATCAGGAGAGGGAGAGAGGGCACTGTCAGAATCAGAAGTTGGGGAGTTCTGTCAGAAACAGGAGAGGGAGAGAGAGAGAGCAGTCAGAATCAGGAGAGAGAGAAAGAGATCTGTCAGAATCAGGAGAGGGAGAGAGAAAGCTGTCAGAATCAAGAGAGGGAGAGGGAGAGCTGTCAGAATCAGGAGAGGGAGTGAGAGAGCTGTCAGAATCAGGAGAGGTAGAAAGGGCACTGTCAGAATCAGAAGTTGGGGAGATCTGTTAGAAACAGGAGAGGGAGAGAGAGAGAGCTGTCAGAATCAGGAGAGGGAGAGAGAGAGCTGTCAGAATCAGGAGAGGGAGAGAGAGAGCTGTCAGAATCAGGAGAGGGAGAGAGAGAGCGTTGTCAGAATCAGGAGGGGGAGAGAGAGAGCTTTCAGAATCAGGAGAGGGGGAGAGAGAGAGAGAGAGCTGTTAGAATCAGGAGCGGGAGAGAGAGCGCTTTCAGAATCAGGAGAGGGGGAGAGAGAGCTGTTAGAATCAGGAGAGGGAGAGAGAGAGCTGTCAGAATCAGGAGGGCGAGAGAGAGAACAGTCAGAATCAGGAGAGGGAGAGAGAGAGCTGTCAGAATCAGGAGGGAGAGAGAGAGCTGTCAGAATTAGGAGAGGGAGAGAGAGAGCTGCCAGAATCAGGAGGGAGAGAGCTGTCGGAATCAGGAGATGGAGAGAGACCGCTGTCAGAATCAGGAGTGGGAGAATGAGAGCTGTCGGAATCAGGAGGGAGAGAGAGAGAGCTGTCAGATTCAGGAGAGGGAGAGAGAGAGTGTCAGAATCAGGAGAGGGAAAGAGAGAGTGTCAGAATCAAGAGAGGGAGAGAGAGCTGTCAGAATCAGGAGAGGGAGAGACAGAGTTTCAGAATCAAGATAGGGAGAGAGAGAGAGCTGTCAGAATCAGGAGAGGGAGAGAGAGAGCTGTCAGAATCAGGAGAGGGAGAGAGAGAGTGTCAGAATCAGGAGAGGGAGAGAGAGAGCTGTCAGAATCAGGAGAGGGAGAGAGAGAGTGTCAGAATCACGAGGGAGAGAGAGAGCTGTCAGAATCATGAGAAGGAGAGAGAGAGAGCTGTCAGAATCAGGAGGGAGAGAGAGAGAGCTGTCAGAATCACGAGGGAGAGAGAGAGAGAGCTGTCAGAATCAGGAGGGAGAGAGAGAGAGCTGTCAGAATCAGGAGGGGGAGAGAGAGAGCTGTCAGAATCAGGAGATGGGGAGGGAGAGCTGTCAGAATCAGTAGAGGGAGAGAGAGAGCTGTCAGAATCAGGAGAGGGGGAGGGAGAGCTGTCAGAATCAGTAGAGGGAGAGAGAGAGAGCTGTCAGAATCAGGAGAGGGGGAGGGAGAGCTGTCAGAATCAGGAGAGGGGGATGGAGAGCTGTCAGAATCAGGAGAGGGAGAGAGAGAGCTGTCAAAATCAGCAGAGGGAGAGAGGGCACTGTCAGAATCAGAAGTTGGGGAGATCTGTCAGAAACAGGAGAGGGAGAGAGAGAGAGTTGTCAGAATCAGGAGAGGGAGAGAGAGAGCTTTCAGAATCAGGAGAGGGGGAGAGAGAGAGAGCTGTTAGAATCAGGAGGGAGAGAGAGAGCTGCCAGGATCAGGAGGGAGTGAGAGAGCTGTCAGAATCAGGAGAGGGAGAGAGACCGCTGTCAGAATTAGGAGAGGGAGAGAGAGAGGGTGTCAGAATCAGGAGAGGGAGAGAGAGAGAGCTGTCAGAATCAGGAGGCAGAGAGAGAGCTGTCAGAATCAGGAGAGGGAGAGAGAGAGAGCTGTCAGAATCAGGAGAGGGAGAGAGAGAGAGCTGTCAGAATCAGGAGAGGGAGAGAGAGAGCTGTCAGAATCAAGAGAGGGAGAGAGAGAGCTGTCAAAATCAGGAGAGGTAGAGAGAGAGCTGTCAGAATCAGGAGAGGGAGCGAGAGAGTGTTAGAATCAGGAGAGGGGGAGAGAGAGTGGTCAGAATCAGGAGAGGGAGATAGAGCGCTGTCAGAATCAGGAGAGGTAGAGAGCTGTCAGAATCAGGAGAGGGAGAGTGCAAGAGCTGTCAGAATCAGGAGAGGGAGAGAAAGAGCTGTCTAAATCAGGAGAGAGAGAGAGAGAGAGATCTGTCAGAAACAGAAGAGGGAGAGAGAGAGAGCTGTCAGAATCAGGAGAGGGAGAGAGAATGCTGTCAGAATCAAGAGAGGGAGAGGGAGAGCTGTCAGAATCAGGAGAGGGAGAGAGAGAGCTGTCAGAATCAGGAGAGGTAGAAAGGGCACTGTCAGAATCAGAAGTTGGGGAGATCTGTCAGAAACAGGAGAGGGAGAGAGAGAGAGCTGTCAGAATCAGGAGAGTGAGAGAGAGAGCTGTCAGAATCAGGAGAGGGAGAGAGAGAGCTGTCAGAATCAGGAGAGGTAGAAAGGGCACTGTCAGAATCAGAAGTTGGGGAGATCTGTCAGAAACAGGAGAGGGAGAGAGAGAGAGCTGTCAGAATCAGGAGAGAGAGAGAGAGAGCTGTCAGAATCAGGAGAGGGAGAGAGAGAGCGCTGTCAGAATCAGGAGGGGGAGAGAGAGAGCTTTCAGAATCAGGAGAGGGGGAGAGAGAGAGAGAGAGCTGTTGGAATCAGGAGAGGGAGAGAGAGAGATTTCAGAATCAGGAGAGGGGGAGAGAGAGCTGTTAGAATCAGGAGAGGGAGAGAGAGAGAGCTGTTAGAATCAGGAGAGGGAGAGAGAGAGCTGTCAGAATCAGGAGGGCGAGAGAGAGAGCAGTCAGAATCAGGAGAGGGAGAGAGAGAGCTGTCAGAATCAGGAGGGAGAGAGAGAGCTGTCAGAATTAGGAGAGGGAGAGAGAGAGCTGGCAGAATCAGGAGGGAGAGAGTTGTCGGAATCAGGAGATGGAGAGAGACCGCTGTCAGAATTAGGAGAGGGAGAGAGAGAGAGTGTCAGAATCAGGAGAGGGAGAGAGAGAGAGCTGTCAGAATCAGGAGATGGAGAGAGAGAGTGTCAGAATCAGGAGAGGGAAAGAGAGAGTGTCAGAATCAAGAGAGGGAGAGAGAGCTGTCAGAATCAGGAGAGGGAGAGACAGAGTGTCAGAATCAAGATAGGGAGAGAGAGAGAGCTGTCAGAATCAGGAGAGGGAGAGAGAGAGCTGTCAGAATCAGGAGAGGGAGAGAGAGAGTGTCAGAATCAGGAGAGGGAGAGAGAGATCTGTCAGAATCAGGAAAGGGAGAGAGAGAGTGTCAGAATCATGAGGGAGAGAGAGAGCTGTCAGAATCATGAGAGCTAGAGAGAGAGAGCTGTCAGAATCAGGAGGGAGAGAGAGAGAGCTGTCAGAATCATGAGAGGGAGAGAGAGAGCTGTCAGAATCACGAGGGAGAGAGAGAGAGCTGTCAGAATCAGGAGGGAGAGAGAGAGAGCTGTCAGAATCAGGAGGGGGAGAGAGAGAGCTGTCAGAATCAGGAGATGGGGAGGGAGAGCTGCCAGAATCAGTAGAGAGAGAGAGAGAGCTGTCAGAATCAGGAGAGGGGGAGGGAGAGCTGTCAGAATCAGTAGAGGGAGAGAGAGAGAGCTGTCAGAATCAGGAGAGGGGGAGGGAGACCTGTCAGTATCAGGAGAGGGAGAGAGAGAGCTGTCAGAATCAGGAGAGGGGGAGGGAGAGCTGTCAGAATCAGGAGAGGGAGAGAGAGAGCTGTCAAAATCAGCAGAGGGAGAGAGGGCTCTGTCAGATTCAGAAGTAGGGGAGATCTGTCAGAAACAGGAGAGGGAGAGAGAGAGAGCTGTCAGAATCAGGAGAGGGAGAGAGAGAGCTTTCAGAATCAGGAGAGGGGGAGAGAGAGAGAGCTGTTCGAATCAGGAGGGAGTGAGAGAGCTGCCAGGATCAGGAGGGAGTGAGAGAGCTGTCAGAATCAGGAGAGGGAGAGAGAGAGAGCTGTCAGAATCAGGAGAGGGAGATAGAGAGCTGTCAGAATCAAGAGAGGGAGAGAGAGAGCTGTCAGAATCAGGAGAGGGAGACAGAGAGCTGTCAGAATCAGGAGGGAGAGAGAGAGAGCTGTGAGAATCAGGAGAGGGAGAGAGAGAGCTGTCAGAATCAAGAGAGGGAGGGAGAGAGGGCACTGTCATAATCAGGAGGGAGAGAGAGAGAGCTGTCAGAATCAGGAGGGAGAGAGAGAGGGGTGTCAGAATCAGGAGAGGGAGAGAGAGAGCTGTCAAAATCAGGAGAGGGAGAGAAAGAGCTGTCAAAATCAGGAGAGGTAGAGAGAGAGCTGTCAGAATCAGGAGAGGGAGAGAGAGAGTGTTAGAATCAGGAGAGGGGGAGAGAGAGTGTCAGAATCAGGAGAGGGAGAGAGAGCGCTGTCAGAATCAGGAGAGGTAGAGAGCTGTCAGAATCAGGAGAGGCAGAGAGCGAGAGCTGTCAGAATCAGGAGAGGGAGAGAGAGAGTGTCAGAATCAGGAGAGGGAGAGAGAGTGCTGTCAGAATCAGCAGATGGAGAAAGAGAGCTGACAGAATCAGGAGATTGAGAGAGAGATAGCTGTCAGAATCAGGAGATGGAGAGAGAGCGCTTTTAGAATCAGGAGGAGGAGAGAGAGAGAGAGCTGTCAGAATCAGGAGAGGGAGAGAGAGCTGTCAGAATCAGGAGAGGGAGAGAGAGAGTGTCAGAATCAGGAGAGGGAGAGAGAGAGCTGTCAGAATCACGAGAGGGTGAATGAGAGCTGTCAGAATCAGGAGAGGAAGAGAGAGAGCTGTCAGAATCAAGAGGAGGAGAGAGAGAGCTGTCAGAATCAAGAGAGGGGAGGGAGAGCTGTCAGAATCAGCAGAGGGAGAGAGAGAGCTGTAAGAATCAGCAGAGGGAGAGAGGGCACTGTCAGAATCAGAAGTTGGGGAGTTCTGTCAGAAACAGGAGAGGGAGAGAGAGAGAGCTGTCAGAATCAGGAGAGGGAGAGAGAGAGTGTCAGAATCAGGAGAGGGAGAGAGAGAGCTGTCAGAATCAAGAGAGGGGGAGAGAGAGATGTCAGAATCATGAGAGCGAGGGAGAGAGAGAGTGTCAGAATCAGGAGAGAGAGGGAGAGAGAGCTGTCAGACAGAGAGAGAGAGAGCTGTCAGAATTAGGAGAGGGAGAGAGAGAGCTGTCAGAATCAGGAGAGGGGGAGAGAGAGCTGTCAGAATCAGGAGAGAGAGAGAGAGAGAGATCTGTCAGAAACAGGAGAGGGAGAGAGTGAGCTGTCAGAATCAGGAGAGGGAGAGAGAGAGCTTTCAGAATCAGGAAAGGGGGAGAGAGAGAGAGAGAGCTGTTAGAATCAGGAGAGGGAGAGAGAGAGCTGTTAGAATCAGGAGAGGGAGAGAGAGATGTCAGAATCAGAAGTGGGGGAGAGAGATCTGTCAGAATCAGCAGAGGGAGAGAGAGAGCTTTCAGAATCAGGAAAGGAGGAGAGAGAGAGAGAGAGCTGTTAGAATCAGGAGAGGGAGAGAGAGCTGTTAGAATCAGGAGAGGGAGAGAGAGCTGTCAGAATTAGAAGAGGGAGAGAGAGCTGTCAGAATCAGGAGAGGGAGAGAGAGAGCTGTCAGAATCAGGAGGGAGAGAGAGAGCTGTCAGATTCAGGAGAGGGAGAGAGAGCGCTGTCAGAATCAGGAGAGGTAGAGAGCTGTCAGAATCAGGAGAGGAAGAGTGCGAGAGCTGTCAGAATCAGGAGAGGGAGAGAGAGAGTGTCAGAATCAGGAGAGGGAGAGAGAGAGCTGTCAGAATCAGCAGAGGGAGAAAGAGAGCTGTCAGAATCAGGAGAGTGAGAGAGAGAGAGCTGTCAGAATCAGGAGATGGAGAGAGAGTGCTTTTAGAATCAGGAGGAGGAGAGAGAGAGAGAGCTGTCAGAATCAGGAGAGGGAGAGAGAGCTGTCAGAATCAGGAGAGGGAGAGAGAGAGTGTCAGAATCAGGAGAGGGAGAGAGAGAGCTGTCAGAATCAGGAGAGGGAGAATGAGAGCTGTCAGAATCAGGAGAGGGAGAGAGAGAGCTGTCAGAATCAAGAGAGGGAGAGAGAGAGCTGTCAGAATCAGGAAGAGGAGAGAATGAGAGAGCTGTCAGAATCAGGAGAGGGAGAGCGAGAGTGTCAGAATCAGGAGAGGGAGAGAGCTGTCAGAATCAGGAGAGGGAGAGAGAGAGTGCCAGAATCAGGAGAGGGAGAGAGAGAGCTGTCAGAATCACGAGGGAGAGAGAGAGAGTTGTCAGAATCAAGAGAGGGGAGGGAGAGCTGTCAGAATCAGCAGAGGGAGAGAGAGAGCTGTAAGAATCAGCAGAGGGAGAGAGGGCACTGTCAGAATCAGAAGTTGGGGAGTTCTGTCAGAAACAGGAGAGGGAGAGAGAGAGTGTCAGAATCAGAAGAGGGAGAGAGAGAGCTGTCAGAATCAAGAGAGGGGGAGAGAGAGCTGTCAGAATCAGGAGAGAGAGGGAGAGAGAGAGTGTCAGAATCAGGAGAGAGAGGGAGCTGTCAGAATCAGGAGAGAGAGGGAGAGAGAGAGCTGTCAGAATCAGGAGAGGGGGAGAGAGAGCTGTCAGAATCAGGAGAGAGAGAGAGAGAGATCTGTCAGAAACAGAAGAGGGAGAGAGAAAGAGCTGTCAGAATCAGGAGAGGGAGAGAGAGAGCTGTCAGAATCAAGAGAGGGAGAGAGAGCTTTCAGAATCAGGAAAGGGGGAGAGAGAGAGAGAGAGCTGTTAGAATCAGGAGAGGGAGAGAGAGAGCTGTTAGAATCAGGAGAGGGACAGAGAGAGCTGTCAGAATCAGGAGAGGGAGAGAGAGAGCTGTCAGCATCAGGAGGGAGAGAGAGAGCTGTCAGAATTAGAAGAGGGAAAGAGAGCTGTCAGAATCAGGAGAGGGAGAGAGAGAGCTGTCAGAATCAGGAGGGAGAGAGAGAGCTGTCAGATTCAGGAGAGGGAGAGAGCGAGAGCTGCCAAAATCAGGAGAGGGAGAGAGAGAGCTGTCAGAATTAGGAGATTGAGAGAGAGCAGTCAGAATCAGGAGAGGGAGAGAGAGAGCAGTCAGAATCAGGAGAGGGAGAAAGAGAGCTGTTAGAATCAGGAGAGGGAGAGAGCGCTTTTAGAATCAGGAGAGAGAGAGAGAGAGCTGTCAGATTCAGCAGAGGCAGAGAGAGAGAGAGCTGTTAGAATCAGGAGGAGGAGAGAGAGAGAGAGTGTCAGAATCATGAGAGGGAGAGAGAGCTGTCAGAATCACGAGGGAGAGAGAGCGAGCTGTCAGAATCAGGAGAGGGAGAGAGAGAGCTGTCAGAATCAGGAGAGGGAGAGAGAGAGCTGTCAGAATCAGGAGAGGTAGAAAGGGCACTGTCAGAATCAGAAGTTGGGGAGATAGAAACATAGAAACATAGAAACATAGAAAATAGGTGCAGGAGTAGGCCATTCGGCCCTTCTAGCCTGCACCGCCATTCAATGAGTTCATGGCTGAACATTCAACTTCAGTACCCCATTCCTGCTTTCTCGCCATACCCCTTGATCCCCCTAGCAGTAAGGACCTCATCTAACTCCTTTTTGAATATATTTAGTGAATTGGCCTCAACAACTTTCTGTGGTCGAGAATTCCACAGGTTCACCACTCTCTGGGTGAAGAAGTTCCTCCGCATCTCGGTCCTAAATGGCTTACCCCTTATCCTTAGACTGTGACCCCTGGTTCTGGACTTCCCCAACATTGGGAACATTCTTCCTGCATCTAACCTGTCTAACCCCGTCAGAATTTTATATGTTTCTATGAGGTCCCCTCTCATTCTTCTGAACTCCAGTGAATACAAGCCCAGTTGATCCAGTCTTTCTTGATAGGTCAGTCCCGCCATCCCGGGAATCAGTCTGGTGAACCTTCGCTGCACTCCCTCAATAGCAAGAATGTCCTTCCTCAGGTTAGGAGACCAAAACTGTACACAATACTCCAGGTGTGGCCTCACCAATGCCCTGTACAACTGTAGCAACACCTCCCTGCCCCTGTACTCAAATCCCCTCGCTATGAAGGCCAACATGCCATTTGCTTTCTTAACCGCCTGCTGCACCTGCATGCCAACCTTCAATGACTGATGTACCATGACACCCAGGTCTCTTTGCACCTGCCCTTTTCCTAATCTGTCACCATTCAGATAATAGTCTGTCTCTCTGTTTTTACCACCAAAGTGGATAACCTCACATTTATCCACATTATACTTCATCTGCCATGCATTTGCCCACTCACCTAACCTATCCAAGTCGCTCTGCAGCCTCACAGCATCCTCCTCGCAGCTCACACTGCCACCCAACTTAGTGTCATCCGCAAATTTGGAGATCCTACATTTAATCCCCTCATCTAAATCATTAATGTACAGTGTAAACAGCTGGGGCCCCAGCACAGAACCTTGCGGTACCCCACTAGTCACTGCCTGCCATTCTGAAAAGTACCCATTTACTCCTACTCTTTGCTTCCTGTCTGACAACCAGTTCTCAATCCATGTCAGTACACTACCCCCAATCCCATGTGCTCTAACTTTGCACATCAATCTCTTGTGTGGGACCTTGTCGAACGCCTTCTGAAAGTCCAAATATACCACATCAACTGGTTCTCCCTTATCCACTCTACTGGAAACATCCTCAAAAAATTCCAGAAGATTTGTCAAGCATGATTTCCCTTTCACAAATCCATGCTGACTTGGACCTATCATGTCACCTCTTTCCAAATGCACTGCTATGACATCCTTAATAATTGATTCCATCATTTTACCCACTACCGATGTCAGGCTGACCGGTCTATAATTCACTGTTTTCTCTCTCCCTCCTTTTTTAAAAAGTGGGGTTACATTGGCTACCCTCCTGATCTGTCAGAAACAGGAGAGGGAGAGAGAGAGAGCTGTCAGAATCAGGAGAGGGAGAGAGAGAGCTGTCAGAATCAGGAGAGGTAGAAAGGGCACTGTCAGAATCAGAAGTTGAGGAGATCTGTCAGAATCAGGAGAGGGAGAGAGTTAGAGCTGTCAGAAGCAGGAGAGGGAGAGAGAGAGAGCTGTCAGAATCAGGAGAGGGAGACTGAGAGCTGTCAGAATCAGGAGAGGGAGAGAGCGCTTTTAGAATCAGGAGAGAGAGAGAGAGAGCTGTCAGATTCAGCAGAGGCAGAGAGAGAGAGAGCTGTTAGAATCAGGAGCAGGAGAGAGAGAGAGAGAGCTGTTAGAATCAGGAGAGGGAGAGAGAGCAGTCAGAATCAGGAGAGGGAGAGAGAGAGTGTCAGAATCATGAGAGGGAGAGAGAGCTGTCAGAATCACGAGGGAGAGAGAGAGAGCTGTCAGAATCAGGAGAGGAAGAGAGAGAGCTGTCAGAATCAGGAGAGGGAGAGAGAGAGCTGTCAGAATCAGGAGAGGTAGAAAGGGAACAGTCAGAATCAGAATTTGCGGAGATCTGTCAGAAACAGGAGAGGGAGAGAGTTAGAGCTGTCAGAAGCAGGAGAGGGAGAGAGAGAGAGCTGTCAGAATCAGGAGAGGGAGAGAGATAGCTGTCAGAATCAGGAGAGGTAGAAAGGGCACTGTCAGAATCAGAAGTTGGGGAGATCTGTCAGAATCAGGAGAGGGAGAGAGTTAGAGCTGTCAGAAGCAGGAGAGGGAGAGAGAGAGAGCTGTCAGAATCAGGAGGGGGAGAGAGAGAGCTTTCAGAATCAGGAGAGGGGGAGAGAGAGAGAGAGAGCTGTTAGAATCAGGAAAGGGAGAGAGAGAGAGCTGTTAGAACCAGGAGAGGGAGAGAGAGAGCTGTCAGAATCAGGAGGGCGAGAGAGAGAGCAGTCAGAATCAGGAGAGGGAGAGAGAGAGCTGTCAGAATCAGGAGGGAGAGAGAGAGCTGTCAGAATTAGGAGAGGGAGAGAGAGAGCTGCCAGGATCAGGAGGGTGAGAGCTGTCGGAATCAGGAGATGGAGAGAGAGAGCTGTCAGAATCAGGAGAGGGAGGGAGAGAGTGTCAGAATCAGGAGAGGGAGAGAGAGAGAGCTGTCAGAATTAGGAGATTGAGAGAGAGCTGTCAGAATCAGGCAATGGAGAGAGAGAGCAGTCAGAATCAGGAGAGGGAGAGAGAGAGAGCTCTCAGAATCTGGAGAGGGAGAGAGAGAGAGAGTTCGCAGAATCTGGAGAGGGAGAGAGAGAGAGCTGTTAGAATCAGGAGAGGGAGAGAGAGAGTGAGAGCTGTCAGAATCAGGAGAGGGAGAGAGAGAGCTGTCAGAATCAGGAGAGGGAGAGAGAGAGCTCTCAGAATCAGGAGAGAGAGGGAGAGAGAGAGCTCTCAGAATCAGGAGAGAGAGGGAGAGAGAGCTGTCAGAATCATGAGACGGAGAGCGAGAGCTGTCAGAATCAGGAGAGGATGAGAGAGAGCTGTCAGAATCAGGAGAGGGAGAGAGAGAGCTGCCAGGATCAGGAGGGAGAGAGCTGTCGGAATCAGGAGATGGAGAGAGACCGCTGTCAGAATTTGGAGAGGGAGAGAGAGAGAGTGTCAGAATCAGGAGAGGGAGAGAGAGAGAGCTGTCAGAATCAGGAGATGGAGAGAGAGAGCTGTCAGAATCAGGAGTGGGAGAATGAGAGCTGTCGGAATGAGGAGGGAGAAAGAGAGAGCTGTCAGATTCAGGAGAGGGAGAGAGAGAGAGTGTCAGAATCAGGAGAGGGAAAGAGAGAGTGTCAGAATCAAGATAGGGAGAGCGAGAGAGCTGTCAGAATCAGGAGAGGGAGAGAGAGAGAGCTGTCAGAATCAGGAGAGGGAGAGAGAGAGTGTCAGAATCAAGATAGGGAGAGAAAGAGAGCTGTCAGAATCAGGAGAGGGAGAGAGAGAGCTGTCAGAATCAGGAGAGGGAGAGAGCGAGAGCTGTCAGAATCAGGAGAGGGAGAGAGAGAGCTGTCAGAATCACGAGAGGGAGAGAGAGCTGTCAGAATCAGGAGAGGGAGAGAGAGAGTGTCAGAATCAGGAGATGGAGCGAGAGAGCTGTCCGAATCAGGAGAGGGAGAGAGAGAGCTGTCAGAATCAGGAGAGGGAGAGAGAGAGCTGTCAGAATCAGGAGAGGGAGAGAGAGAGTGTCAGAATCAGGAGAGGGAGAGAGAGAATGTCAGAATCAGGAGATGGAGCGAGAGAGCTGTCAGAATCAGGAGAGGGAGAGAGAGAGCTGTCAGAATCAGGAGGGAGAGAGAGAGTGTCAGAATCAGGAGATGGAGCGAGAGCTGTCAGAATCAGGAGAGGGAGAGAGAGAGAGCTGCCAAAATCAGGAGAGGGAGAGAGAGAGAGCTGTCAGAGTCAGGAGAGGGAGGGAGAGAGTGTCAGAATCAGGAGAGGGAGAGAGAGAGCTGTCAGAATCAGGAGGGAGAGAGAGAGTGTCAGAATCAGGAGATGGAGCGAGAGAGCTGTCAGAATCAGGAGAGGGAGAGAGAGAGCTGTCAGAATCAGGAGAGGGAGAGAGCGAGAGCTGCCAAAATCAGGAGAGGGAGAGAGAGAGCTGTCAGAGTCAGGAGAGGGAGAGAGAGAGTGTCAGAATCAGGAGAGGGAGAGAGAGAGATGTCAGAATTAGGAGATTGAGAGAGAGCAGTCAGAATCAGGAGAGGGAGGGAGAGAGTGTCAGAATCAGGAGAGGGAGAGAGAGAGCAGTCAGAATCAGGAGAGGGAGACAGAGAGCTGTCAGAATCAGGAGAGGGAGAGAGCGCTTTTAGAATCAGGAGAGAGAGAGAGAGAGCTGTCAGATTCAGCAGAGGCAGAGAGAGAGAGAGCTGTTAGTATCAGGAGGCGGAGAGAGAGAGAGAGCTGTCAGAATCACGAGAGAGAGAGAGAGCTGTCAGAATCAGGAGAGGGAGAGAGAGAGTGTCAGAATCATGAGAGGGGGAGAGAGTGCTGTCAGAATCAGGAGAGAGAGAGAGAGAGCTGTCAGAATCAGGAGAGAGAGAGAGAGAGCTGTCAGAATCAGGAGAGTGAGAGAGAGCTGTCAGAATCAGGAGAGGGAGAGAGGGCACTGTCAGAATCAGAAGTTGGGGAGATCTGTCAGAAACAGGAGAGGGAGAGAGAGAGTTTCAGAATCAAGATAGGGAGAGAGAGAGAGAGCTGTCAGAATCAGGAGAGGGAGAGAGAGCTGTCAGAATCAGGAGAGGGAGAGAGAGAGTGTCAGAATCAGGAGAGGGAGAGAGAGAGCTGTCAGAATCACGAGAGGGTGAATGAGAGCTGTCAGAATCAGGAGAGGGAGAGAGAGCTGTCAGAATCTGGAGAGGGAGAGAGAGAGCTGTCAGAATCAGGAGAGGAAGAGAGAGAGCTGTCAGAATCAGGAAGAGGAGAGAGAGAGAGAGCTGTCAGAATCAAGAGAGGGGAGGGAGAGCTGTCAGAATCAGCAGAGGGAGAGAGAGAGCTGTAAGAATCAGCAGAGGGAGAGAGGGCACTGTCAGAATCAGAAGTTGGGGAGTTCTGTCAGAAACAGGAGAGGGAGAGAGAGAGAGCTGTCAGAATCAGGAGAGGGAGAGAGAGAGCTGTCAGAATCAGGAGAGAGAGGGAGAGAGAGAGTGTCAGAATCAGGAGAGAGAGGGAGAGAGAACTGTTAGTATCAGGAGGCGGAGAGAGAGAGAGCTGTCAGAATCACGAGAGAGAGAGAGAGCTGTCAGAATCAGGAGAGGGAGAGAGAGAGTGTCAGAATCATGAGAGGGGGAGAGAGTGCTGTCAGAATCAGGAGAGAGAGAGAGAGAGCTGTCAGAATCAGGAGAGAGAGAGAGAGAGCTGTCAGAATCAGGAGAGAGAGAGAGAGCTGTCAGAATCAGGAGAGGGAGAGAGGGCACTGTCAGAATCAGAAGTTGGGGAGCTCTGTCAGAAACAGGAGAGGGAGAGAGAGAGAGCTGTCAGAATCAGGAGAGGGAGAGAGAGAGCTGTCAGAATCAGGAGAGGTAGAAAGGGCACTGTCAGAATCAGAAGATGGGGAGATCTGTCAGAATCAGGAGAGGGAGAGAGAGAGTTTCAGAATCAAGATAGGGAGAGAGAGAGAGAGCTGTCAGAATCAGGAGAGGGAGAGAGAGCTGTCAGAATCAGGAGAGGGAGAGAGAGAGTGTCAGAATCAGGAGAGGGAGAGAGAGAGCTGTCAGAATCACGAGAGGGTGAATGAGAGCTGTCAGAATCAGGAGAGGGAGAGAGAGCTGTCAGAATCTGGAGAGGGAGAGAGAGAGCTGTCAGAATCAGGAGAGGAAGAGAGAGAGCTGTCAGAATCAGGAAGAGGAGAGAGAGAGAGAGCTGTCAGAATCAAGAGAGGGGAGGGAGAGCTGTCAGAATCAGCAGAGGGAGAGAGAGAGCTGTAAGAATCAGCAGAGGGAGAGAGGGCACTGTCAGAATCAGAAGTTGGGGAGTTCTGTCAGAAACAGGAGAGGGAGAGAGAGAGAGCTGTCAGAATCAGGAGAGGGAGAGAGAGAGCTGTCAGAATCAGGAGAGAGAGGGAGAGAGAGAGTGTCAGAATCAGGAGAGAGAGGGAGAGAGAACTGTCAGAATCAGGAGACAGAGAGAGAGAGCTGTCAGAATCAGGAGAGAGAGGGAGAGAGAGAGCTGTCAGATTCAGGAGAGGGGGAGAGAGAGCTGTCAGAATCAGGAGAGAGAGAGAGAGAGAGAGATCTGTCAGAAACAGGAGAGGGAGAGAGAGAGAGCTGTCAGAATCAGGAGAGGGAGAGAGAAAGCTGTCAGAATCAAGAGTTGGAGAGAGAGAGCTGTCAGAATCAAGAGAGGGAGAGAGAGAGCTTTCAGAATCAGGAAAGGGGGAGAGAGAGAGCGAGAGCTGTTAGAATCAGGAGAGGGAGAGAGAGAGCTGTTAGAATCAGGAGAGGGAGGGAGAGAGCTGTCAGAATCAGAAGTGGGGGAGAGAGATCTGTCAGAATCAGCAGGAGAGAGAGAGCTTTCAGAATCAGGAAAGGAGGAGAGACAGAGAGAGAGAGATCTGTTAGAATCAGGAGAGGGAGAGAGAGAGCTGTTAGAATCAGGAGAGGGAGAGAGAGAGCTCTCAGAATCAGGAGGGAGAGAGAGAGTGTCAGAATCATGAGAGGGGGAGAGAGTGCTGTCAGAATCAGGAGAGGGAGAGAGAGAGTGTCAGAATCATGAGAGGGGGAGAGAGTGCTGTCAGAATCAGGAGAGAGAGAGAGAGAGCTGTCAGAATCAGGAGAGAGAGAGAGAGAGCTGTCAGAATCAGGAGAGTGAGAGAGAGCTGTCAGAATCAGGAGAGGGAGAGAGGGCACTGTCAGAATCAGAAGTTGGGGAGATCTGTCAGAAACAGGAGAGGGAGAGAGAGAGAGCTGTCAGAATCAGGAGAGGGAGAGAGAGAGCTGTCAGAATCAGGAGAGGTAGAAAGGGCACTGTCAGAATCAGAAGATGGGGAGATCTGTCAGAATCAGGAGAGGGAGAGAGAGAGTTTCAGAATCAAGATAGGGAGAGAGAGAGAGAGCTGTCAGAATCAGGAGAGGGAGAGAGAGCTGTCAGAATCAGGAGAGGGAGAGAGAGAGTGTCAGAATCAGGAGAGGGAGAGAGAGAGCTGTCAGAATCACGAGAGGGTGAATGAGAGCTGTCAGAATCAGGAGAGGGAGAGAGAGCTGTCAGAATCTGGAGAGGGAGAAAGAGAGCTGTCAGAATCAGGAGAGGAAGAGAGAGAGCTGTCAGAATCAGGAAGAGGAGAGAGAGAGAGAGCTGTCAGAATCAAGAGAGGGGAGGGAGAGCTGTCAGAATCAGCAGAGGGAGAGAGAGAGCTGTAAGAATCAGCAGAGGGAGAGAGGGCACTGTCAGAATCAGAAGTTGGGGAGTTCTGTCAGAAACAGGAGAGGGAGAGAGAGAGAGCTGTCAGAATCAGGAGAGGGAGAGAGAGAGCTGTCAGAATCAGGAGAGAGAGGGAGAGAGAGAGTGTCAGAATCAGGAGAGAGAGGGAGAGAGAACTGTTAGAATCAGGAGGGAGAGAGAGAGCTGTTAGAATCAGGAGAGGGAGAGAGAGAGCTCTCAGAATCAGGAGGGAGAGAGAGAGCTGTCAGAATCAGGAGAGGGAGAGAGAGAGCTGTCAGAATCAGGAGAGGGAGAGAGAGAGCTGTCAGAATCAGGAGGGAGAGAGAGAGCTGTCAGAATCAGGAGAGGGAGGGAGAAAGCTGTCAGAATCAGGAGAGGGAGAGAGAGAGAGCTGTCAGAATCAGGAGGGAGAGAGAGAGCTGTCAGATTCAGGGGAGGGAGAGAGAGAGTGTCAGAATCAAGAGAGGAAGAGAGAGAGCTGTCAGAATCAGGAGAGGTAGAGAAAGCTGTCAGAATCAGGAGAGGAAGAGAGGGAGCTGTCAGAATCAGGAGAGGGAGAGAGAGAGTGTCAGAATCAGGAGATGGAGCGAGAGAGCTGTCAGAATCAGGAGAAGGAGAGAGAGAGTGTCAGAATCAGGAGAGGGGGAGAGAGAGTTTCAGAATCAGGAGAGGGAGAGAGAGCGCTGTCAGAATCAGGAGAGGTAGAGAGCTGTCAGAATCAGGAGAGGTAGAGAGCGAGAGCTGTCAGAATCAGGAGAGGGAGAGAGAGCTGTCAGAATCAGGAGAGGGAGAGAGAGCTGTCAGAATCAGGAGAGGGAGAGAGAGAGTGTCAGAATCAGGAGAGGGAGAGAGAGAGCTGTCAGAATCAGGAGAGGGAGAGAGAGCTCTCAGAATCTGGAGAGGGAGAGAGAGAGCTGTCAGAATCAGGAGAGGAAGAGAGAGAGCTGTCAGAATCAGGAGGAGGAGAGAGAGAGAGAGCTGTCAGAATCAAGAGAGGAGAGGGAGAGCTGTCAGAATCAGCAGAGGGAGAGAGAGAGCTGTAAGAATCAGCAGAGGGAGAGAGGGCACTGTCAGAATCAGAAGTTGGGGAGTTCTGTCAGAAACAGGAGAGGGAGAGAGAGAGAGCTGTCAGAATCAGGAGAGGGAGAGAGAGTGTCAGAATCAGGAGAGGGAGAGAGAGAGCTGTCAGAATCAAGAGAGGGGGAGAGAGAGCTGTCAGAATCAGGAGAGAGAGGGAGAGAGAGAGAGTGTCAGAATCAGGAGAGAGAGGGAGAGTGAACTGTCAGAATCAGTAGACAGAGATAGAGAGCTGTCAGAATCAGGAGAGAGAGGGAGAGAGAGAGCTGTCAGAATCAGGAGAGGGGGAGAGAGAGCTGTCAGAATCAGGAGAGAGAGAGAGAGAGAGAGATCTGTCAGAAACAGGAGAGGGAGAGAGAGAGAGCTGTCAGAATCAGGAGAGGGAGAGAGAAAGCTGTCAGAATCAAGAGAGGGAGAGAGAGAGCTGTCAGAATCAAGAGAGGGAGAGAGAGAGCTTTCAGAATCAGGAAAGGGGGAGAGAGAGAGCGAGAGCTGTCAGAATCAGGAAAGGGAGAGAGAGAGTTGTCAGAATCAGGAGAGGGAGAGAGAGAGTGTCAGAATCAGGAGAGGGAGAGAGAGAGCTGTCCGAATCAGCAGAGGGAGAAAGAGAGCTGTCAGAATCAGGAGATTGAGAGAGAGAGAGCTGTCAGAACCAGGAGACGGAGAGAGAGCGCTTTTCGAATCAGGAGGAGGAGAGAGAGAGAGAGAGAGCTGTCAGAATCAGGAGAGGGAGAGAGAGAGTGTCAGAATCAGGAGAGGGAGAGAGAGAGCTGTCAGAATCACGAGAGGGAGAATGAGAGCTGTCAGAATCATGAGAGGGAGAGAGAGAGCTGTCAGAATCAGGAGAGGGAGAGAGAGAGCTGTCAGAATCAGGAGGAGGAGAGAGAGAGAGAGCTGTCAGAATCAGGAGAGGGAGAGCGAGAGTGTCAGAATCAGGAGAGGGAGAGAGAGAGCTGTCAGAATCAGTGGAGGGAGAGAGAGAGTGTCAGAATCAGGAGAGGGAGAGAGAGAGCTGTCAGAATTACGAGGGAGAGAGAGAGAGTTGTCAGAATCAAGAGAGGGGAGGGAGAGCTGTCAGAATCAGCAGAGGGAGAGAGAGAGCTGTAAGAATCAGCAGAGGGAGAGAGGGCACTGTCAGAATCAGAAGTTGGGGAGTTCTGTCAGAAACAGGAGAGCGAGAGAGAGAGAGAGCTGTCAGAATCAGGAGAGGGAGAGAGAGAGTGTCAGAATCAGGAGAGGGACAGAGAGAGCTGTCAGAATCAAGAGAGGGGGAGAGAGAGCTGTCAGAATCAGGAGAGAGAGGGAGAGAGAGAGTGTCAGAATCAGGAGAGAGAGGGAGAGAGAGCTGTCAGAATCAGGAGACTGAAGAGAGAGCTATCAGAATCAGGAGAGAGAGGGAGAGAGAGAGCTGTCAGAAACAGAAGAGGGAGAGAGAGAGAGCTGTCAAAATCAGGAGAGGGAGAGAGAAAGCTGTCAGAATCAAGAGGGGGAGAGAGAGAGCTGTCAGAATCAGGAGAGGGAGAGAGAGAGCTGTCAGCATCAGGAGGGAGAGAGAGAGCTGTCAGAATTAGAAGAGGGAGAGACAGCTGTCAGAATCAGGAGAGGGAGAGAGAGAGCTGTCAGAATCAGGAGAGGGAGAGAGATAGCTGTCAGAATCAGGAGGGAGAGAGAGAGCTGTCAGATTCAGGAGAGGGAGAGAGAGAGTATCAGAATCAGGAGATGAAGAGAGAGAGCTGTCAGATTCAGGAGAGGGAGAGAGAGCTGTCAGAATCAGGAGAGGGAGAGAGAGAGTGTCAGAATCAGGAGAGAATGAGAGAGAGCTGTCAGATTCAGGAGAGGGAGAGAGAGCTGTCAGAATCAGGAGAGGGAGAGAGAGAGTGCCAGAATCAGGAGAGGGAGAGAGAGAGCTGTCAGAATCAGAAGTTGGGGAGTTCTGTCAGAATCAGGAGAGGGAGAGAGAGAGAGAGAGCTGTCAGAATCAGGAGATGGAGAGAGTGAGCTGTCAGAATCAGGAGAGGGAGAGAGAGAGAGCCGCCAGAATCAGGAGAGGGAGAGAGAGAGAGCTGTCAGAATCAGGAGGTGGAGAGAGAAAGCTGTCAGAATCACGAGAGAGAGAGAGAGAGGGAGCTGTCAGAATCAGTCGAGGGAGAGAGAGAGAGCTCTCATAATCTGGAGAGGGAGAGAGAGAGAGCTGTTAGAATCAGGAGAGGGAGAGAGAGAGCTTTCAGAATCAGGAGAGGGAGAGATAGAGCTCTCAGAATCACGAGAGGGAGAGAGTGAGTTGTCAGAATCAGGAGAGGGAGAGAGAGAGCTGTCAGAATCAGGAGAAGGAGAGAGAGAATGTCAGAATCAGGAGAGGGAGAGAGCGAGAGCTGTCAGAATCAGGAGATGGAGAGAGTGAGCTGTCCGAATCAGGAGAGGGAAAGAGAGACAGCCGCCAGAATCAGGAGAGGGAGAGAGAGAGAGAGCTGTCAGAATCAAGAGAGGGAGAGAGAGCTGTCAGAATCAGGAGAGGGAGAGAGAGAGAGTCGCGAGAATCAGGAGAGGGAGAGAGAGAGCTGTCAGAATCAGGAGAGGTAGAGAGCTGTCAGAATCAGGAGAGGTAGAGAGCGAGAGCTGTCAGAATCAGGAGAGGGAGAGAGAGCTGTCAGAATCAGGAGAGGGAGAGAGAGCTGTCAGAATCAGGAGAGGGAGAGAGAGAGTGTCAGAATCAGGAGAGGGAGAGAGAGAGCTGTCAGAATCAGGAGAGGGAGAGAGAGCTGTCAGAATCTGGAGAGGGAGAGAGAGAGCTGTCAGAATCAGGAGAGGAAGAGAGAGAGCTGTCAGAATCAGGAGGAGGAGAGAGAGAGAGAGCTGTCAGAATCAAGAGAGGAGAGGGAGAGCTGTCAGAATCAGCAGAGGGAGAGAGAGAGCTGTAAGAATCAGCAGAGGGAGAGAGGGCACTGTCAGAATCAGAAGTTGGGGAGTTCTGTCAGAAACAGGAGAGGGAGAGAGAGAGAGCTGTCAGAATCAGGAGAGGGAGAGAGAGTGTCAGAATCAGGAGAGGGAGAGAGAGAGCTGTCAGAATCAAGAGAGGGGGAGAGAGAGCTGTCAGAATCAGGAGAGAGAGGGAGAGAGAGAGAGTGTCAGAATCAGGAGAGAGAGGGAGAGTGAACTGTCAGAATCAGTAGACAGAGATAGAGAGCTGTCAGAATCAGGAGAGAGAGGGAGAGAGAGAGCTGTCAGAATCAGGAGAGGGGGAGAGAGAGCTGTCAGAATCAGGAGAGAGAGAGAGAGAGAGAGATCTGTCAGAAACAGGAGAGGGAGAGAGAGAGAGCTGTCAGAATCAGGAGAGGGAGAGAGAAAGCTGTCAGAATCAAGAGAGGGAGAGAGAGAGCTTTCAGAATCAAGAGAGGGAGAGAGAGAGCTTTCAGAATCAGGAAAGGGGGAGAGAGAGAGCGAGAGCTGTCAGAATCAGGAAAGGGAGACAGAGAGTTGTCAGAATCAGGAGAGGGAGAGAGAGAGTGTCAGAATCAGGAGAGGGAGAGAGAGAGCTGTCCGAATCAGCAGAGGGAGAAAGAGAGCTGTCAGAATCAGGAGATTGAGAGAGAGAGAGCTGTCAGAACCAGGAGACGGAGAGAGAGCGCTTTTCGAATCAGGAGGAGGAGAGAGAGAGAGAGAGAGAGCTGTCAGAATCAGGAGAGGGAGAGAGAGAGTGTCAGAATCAGGAGAGGGAGAGAGAGAGCTGTCAGAATCACGAGAGGGAGAATGAGAGCTGTCAGAATCATGAGAGGGAGAGAGAGAGCTGTCAGAATCAGGAGAGGGAGAGAGAGAGCTGTCAGAATCAGGAGGAGGAGAGAGAGAGAGAGCTGTCAGAATCAGGAGAGGGAGAGCGAGAGTGTCAGAATCAGGAGAGGGAGAGAGAGAGCTGTCAGAATCAGTGGAGGGAGAGAGAGAGTGTCAGAATCAGGAGAGGGAGAGAGAGAGCTGTCAGAATTACGAGGGAGAGAGAGAGAGTTGTCAGAATCAAGAGAGGGGAGGGAGAGCTGTCAGAATCAGCAGAGGGAGAGAGAGAGCTGTACGAATCAGCAGAGGGAGAGAGGGCACTGTCAGAATCAGAAGTTGGGGAGTTCTGTCAGAAACAGGAGAGGGAGAGAGAGAGAGCTGTCAGAATCAGGAGAGGGAGAGAGAGAGTGTCAGAATCAGGAGAGGGACAGAGAGAGCTGTCAGAATCAAGAGAGGGGGAGAGAGAGCTGTCAGAATCAGGAGAGGAAGAGAGAGAGCTGTCAGAATCAGGAGGAGGAGAGAGAGAGAGAGCTGTCAGAATCAAGAGAGGAGAGGGAGAGCTGTCAGAATCAGCAGAGGGAGAGAGAGAGCTGTAAGAATCAGCAGAGGGAGAGAGGGCACTGTCAGAATCAGAAGTTGGGGAGTTCTGTCAGAAACAGGAGAGGGAGAGAGAGAGAGCTGTCAGAATCAGGAGAGGGAGAGAGAGTGTCAGAATCAGGAGAGGGAGAGAGAGAGCTGTCAGAATCAAGAGAGGGGGAGAGAGAGCTGTCAGAATCAGGAGAGAGAGGGAGAGAGAGAGAGTGTCAGAATCAGGAGAGAGAGGGAGAGTGAACTGTCAGAATCAGTAGACAGAGATAGAGAGCTGTCAGAATCAGGAGAGAGAGGGAGAGAGAGAGCTGTCAGAATCAGGAGAGGGGGAGAGAGAGCTGTCAGAATCAGGAGAGAGAGAGAGAGAGAGAGATCTGTCAGAAACAGGAGAGGGAGAGAGAGAGAGCTGTCAGAATCAGGAGAGGGAGAGAGAAAGCTGTCAGAATCAAGAGAGGGAGAGAGAGAGCTGTCAGAATCAAGAGAGGGAGAGAGAGAGCTTTCAGAATCAGGAAAGGGGGAGAGAGAGAGCGAGAGCTGTCAGAATCAGGAAAGGGAGAGAGAGAGTTGTCAGAATCAGGAGAGGGAGAGAGAGAGTGTCAGAATCAGGAGAGGGAGAGAGAGAGCTGTCCGAATCAGCAGAGGGAGAAAGAGAGCTGTCAGAATCAGGAGATTGAGAGAGAGAGAGCTGTCAGAACCAGGAGACGGAGAGAGAGCGCTTTTCGAATCAGGAGGAGGAGAGAGAGAGAGAGAGAGCTGTCAGAATCAGGAGAGGGAGAGAGAGAGTGTCAGAATCAGGAGAGGGAGAGAGAGAGCTGTCAGAATCACGAGAGGGAGAATGAGAGCTGTCAGAATCATGAGAGGGAGAGAGAGAGCTGTCAGAATCAGGAGAGGGAGAGAGAGAGCTGTCAGAATCAGGAGGAGGAGAGAGAGAGAGAGCTGTCAGAATCAGGAGAGGGAGAGCGAGAGTGTCAGAATCAGGAGAGGGAGAGAGAGAGCTGTCAGAATCAGTGGAGGGAGAGAGAGAGTGTCAGAATCAGGAGAGGGAGAGAGAGAGCTGTCAGAATTACGAGGGAGAGAGAGAGAGTTGTCAGAATCAAGAGAGGGGAGGGAGAGCTGTCAGAATCAGCAGAGGGAGAGAGAGAGCTGTAAGAATCAGCAGAGGGAGAGAGGGCACTGTCAGAATCAGAAGTTGGGGAGTTCTGTCAGAAACAGGAGAGGGAGAGAGAGAGAGCTGTCAGAATCAGGAGAGGGAGAGAGAGAGTGTCAGAATCAGGAGAGGGACAGAGAGAGCTGTCAGAATCAAGAGAGGGGGAGAGAGAGCTGTCAGAATCAGGAGAGAGAGGGAGAGAGAGAGTGTCAGAATCAGGAGAGAGAGGGAGAGAGAGCTGTCAGAATCAGGAGACTGAAGAGAGAGCTATCAGAATCAGGAGAGAGAGGGAGAGAGAGAGCTGTCAGAAACAGAAGAGGGAGAGAGAGAGAGCTGTCAAAATCAGGAGAGGGAGAGAGAAAGCTGTCAGAATCAAGAGAGGGAGAGAGAGAGCTGTCAGAATCAGGAGAGGGAGAGAGAGAGCTGTCAGCATCAGGAGGGAGAGAGAGAGCTGTCAGAATTAGAAGAGGGAGAGAGAGCTGTCAGAATCAGGAGATGGAGAGAGAGAGCTGTCAGAATCAGGAGAGGGAGAGAGATAGCTGTCAGAATCAGGAGGGAGAGAGAGAGCTGTCAGATTCAGGAGAGGGAGAGAGAGAGTATCAGAATCAGGAGATGAAGAGAGAGAGCTGTCAGATTCAGGAGAGGGAGAGAGAGCTGTCAGAATCAGGAGAGGGAGAGAGAGAGTGTCAGAATCAGGAGAGGGAGAGAGAGCTGTCAGAATCAGGAGAGGGAGAGAGAGAGTGTCAGAATCAGGAGAGGGAGAGAGAGAGCTGTCAGAATCAGAAGTTGGGGAGTTCTGTCAGAATCAGGAGAGGGAGAGAGAGAGAGAGAGCTGTCAGAATCAGGAGATGGAGAGAGTGAGCTGTCAGAATCAGGAGAGGGAGAGAGAGAGAGCCGCCAGAATCAGGAGAGGGAGAGAGAGAGAGCTGTCAGAATCAGGAGGTGGAGAGAGAAAGCTGTCAGAATCACGAGAGAGAGAGAGAGAGGGAGCTGTCAGAATCTGTCGAGGGAGAGAGAGAGAGCTCTCATAATCTGGAGAGGGAGAGAGAGAGAGAGCTGTTAGAATCAGGAGAGGGAGAGAGAGAGCTTTCAGAATCAGGAGAGGGAGAGATAGAGCTCTCAGAATCACGAGAGGGAGAGAGTGAGTTGTCAGAATCAGGAGAGGGAGAGAGAGAGAGCTGTCAGAATCAGGAGAAGGAGAGAGAGAATGTCAGAATCAGGAGAGGGAGAGAGCGAGAGCTGTCAGAATCAGGAGATGGAGAGAGTGAGCTGTCCGAATCAGGAGAGGGAAAGAGAGACAGCCGCCAGAATCAGGAGAGGGAGAGAGAGAGAGAGCTGTCAGAATCAAGAGAGGGAGAGAGAGCTGTAGAATCAGGAGAGGGAGAGAGAGAGAGTCGCGAGAATCAGGAGAGGGAGAGAGAGAGCTGTCAGAATCAGGAGAGGTAGAGAGCTGTCAGAATCAGGAGAGGTAGAGAGCGAGAGCTGTCAGAATCAGGAGAGGGAGAGAGAGCTGTCAGAATCAGGAGAGGGAGAGAGAGCTGTCAGAATCAGGAGAGGGAGAGAGAGAGTGTCAGAATCAGGAGAGGGAGAGAGAGAGCTGTCAGAATCAGGAGAGGGAGAGAGAGCTGTCAGAATCTGGAGAGGGAGAGAGAGAGCTGTCAGAATCAGGAGAGGAAGAGAGAGAGCTGTCAGAATCAGGAGGAGGAGAGAGAGAGAGAGCTGTCAGAATCAAGAGAGGAGAGGGAGAGCTGTCAGAATCAGCAGAGGGAGAGAGAGAGCTGTAAGAATCAGCAGAGGGAGAGAGGGCACTGTCAGAATCAGAAGTTGGGGAGTTCTGTCAGAAACAGGAGAGGGAGAGAGAGAGAGCTGTCAGAATCAGGAGAGGGAGAGAGAGTGTCAGAATCAGGAGAGGGAGAGAGAGAGCTGTCAGAATCAAGAGAGGGGGAGAGAGAGCTGTCAGAATCAGGAGAGAGAGGGAGAGAGAGAGAGAGTGTCAGAATCAGGAGAGAGAGGGAGAGTGAACTGTCAGAATCAGGAGAGAGAGAGAGAGAGAGAGATCTGTCAGAAACAGGAGAGGGAGAGAGAGAGAGCTGTCAGAATCAGGAGAGGGAGAGAGAAAGCTGTCAGAATCAAGAGAGGGAGAGAGAGAGCTGTCAGAATCAAGAGAGGGAGAGAGAGAGCTTTCAGAATCAGGAAAGGGGGAGAGAGAGAGCGAGAGCTGTCAGAATCAGGAAAGGGAGAGAGAGAGTTGTCAGAATCAGGAGAGGGAGAGAGAGAGTGTCAGAATCAGGAGAGGGAGAGAGAGAGCTGTCCGAATCAGCAGAGGGAGAAAGAGAGCTGTCAGAATCAGGAGATTGAGAGAGAGAGAGCTGTCAGAACCAGGAGACGGAGAGAGAGCGCTTTTCGAATCAGGAGGAGGAGAGAGAGAGAGAGAGAGCTGTCAGAATCAGGAGAGGGAGAGAGAGAGTGTCAGAATCAGGAGAGGGAGAGAGAGAGCTGTCAGAATCACGAGATGGAGAATGAGAGCTGTCAGAATCATGAGAGGGAGAGAGAGAGCTGTCAGAATCAGGAGAGGGAGAGAGAGAGCTGTCAGAATCAGGAGGAGGAGAGAGAGAGAGAGCTGTCAGAATCAGGAGAGGGAGAGCGAGAGTGTCAGAATCAGGAGAGGGAGAGAGAGAGCTGTCAGAATCAGTGGAGGGAGAGAGAGAGTGTCAGAATCAGGAGAGGGAGAGAGAGAGCTGTCAGAATCAGCAGAGGGAGAGAGAGAGCTGTAAGAATCAGCAGAGGGAGAGAGGGCACTGTCAGAATCAGAAGTTGGGGAGTTCTGTCAGAAACAGGAGAGGGAGAGAGAGAGAGCTGTCAGAATCAGGAGAGGGAGAGAGAGAGTGTCAGAATCAGGAGAGGGACAGAGAGAGCTGTCAGAATCAAGAGAGGGGGAGAGAGAGCTGTCAGAATCAGGAGAGAGAGGGAGAGAGAGAGTGTCAGAATCAGGAGAGAGAGGGAGAGAGAGCTGTCAGAATCACGAGACTGAAGAGAGAGCTATCAGAACCAGGAGAGAGAGGGAGAGAGAGAGCTGTCAGAAACAGAAGAGGGAGAGAGAGAGAGCTGTCAAAATCAGGAGAGGGAGAGAGAAAGCTGTCAGAATCAAGAGAGGGAGAGAGAGAGCTGTCAGAATCAGGAGAGGGAGAGAGAGAGCTGTCAGCATCAGGAGGGAGAGAGAGAGCTGTCAGAATTAGAAGAGGGAGAGAGAGCTGTCAGAATCAGGAGAGGGAGAGAGAGAGCTGTCAGAATCAGGAGAGGGAGAGAGATAGCTGTCAGAATCAGGAGGGAGAGAGAGAGCTGTCAGATTCAGGAGAGGGAGAGAGAGCTGTCAGAATCAGGAGAGGGAGAGAGAGAGTGTCAGAATCAGGAGAGAATGAGAGAGAGCTGTCAGATTCAGGAGAGGGAGAGAGAGCTGTCAGAATCAGGAGAGGGAGAGAGAGAGTGTCAGAATCAGGAGAGGGAGAGAGAGAGCTGTCAGAATCAGAAGTTGGGGAGTTCTGTCAGAATCAGGAGAGGGAGAGAGAGAGAGAGAGCTGTCAGAATCAGGAGAGGGAGAGAGAGAGAGCCGCCAGAATCAGGAGAGGGAGAGAGAGAGAGCTGTCAGAATCAGGAGGTGGAGAGAGAAAGCTGTCAGAATCACGAGAGAGAGAGAGAGAGGGAGCTGTCAGAATCAGTCGAGGGAGAGAGAGAGAACTCTCATAATCTGGAGAGGGAGAGAGAGAGAGCTGTTAGAATCAGGAGAGGGAGAGAGAGAGCTTTCAGAATCAGGAGAGGGAGACATAGAGCTCTCAGAATCACGAGAGGGAGAGAGTGAGTTGTCAGAATCAGGAGAGGGAGAGAGAGAGAGCTGTCAGAATCAGGAGAAAGAGAGAGAGAATGTCAGAATCAGGAGAGGGAGAGAGCGAGAGCTGTCAGAATCAGGAGATGGAGAGAGTGAGCTGTCCGAATCAGGAGAGGGAAAGAGAGACAGCCGCCAGAATCAGGAGAGGGAGAGAGAGAGAGAGCTGTCAGAATCAAGAGAGGGAGAGAGAGCTGTCAGAATCAGGAGAGGGAGAGAGAGAGAGTCGCGAGAATCAGGAGAGGGAGAGAGAGAGCTGTCAGAATCAGGAGATGGAGAGAGAGAGTGTCAGAATCAGGAGAGGGAGAGAGAGAGTGTCAGAATCAGGAGAGGGAGAGAGAGCGCTGTCAGAATCAGGAGAGGTAGAGAGCTGTCAGAATCAGGAGAGGTAGAGAGCGAGAGCTGTCAGAATCAGGAGAGGGAGAGAGAGAGTGTCAGAATCAGGAGAGGGAGAGAGAGAGCTGTCAGAATCAGCAGAGGGAGAAAGAGAGCTGTCAGAATCAGGAGATTGAGAGAGAGAGAGCTGTCAGAATCAGGAGATGGAGAGAGAGCGCTTTTAGAATCAGGAGGAGGAGAGAGAGAGAGAGCTGTCAGAATCAGGAGAGGGAGAGAGAGAGTGTCAGATTCAGGAGAGGGAGAGAGAGAGCTGTCAGAATCACGAGAGGGAGAATTAGAGCTGTCAGAATCAGGAGAGGGAGAGAGAGCGCTTTTAGAATCAGGAGGAGGAGAGAGAGAGAGAGCTGTCAGAATCAGGAGAGGGAGAGAGAGAGTGTCAGAATCAGGAGAGGGAGAGAGAGAGCTGTCAGAATCACGAGAGGGAGAATGAGAGCTGTCAGAATTAGGAGAGGGAGAGAGTGAGTGTCAGAATCAGGAGAGGGAGAGAGAGAGCTGTCAGAATCACGAGAGGGAGAATGAGAGCTGTCAGAATCAGGAGAGGGAGAGAGAGCGCTTTTAGAATCATAGGAGGAGAGAGAGAGAGAGCTGTCAGAATCAGGAGAGGGAGAGAGAGAGTGTCAGAATCAGGAGAGGGAGAGAGGGAGCTGTCAGAATCACGAGAGGGAGAATGAGAGCTGTCAGAATCAGGAGAGGGAGAGAGAGAGCTGTCAGAATCAGGAGAGGGAGACAGAGAGTTGTCAGAATCAGGAAAGAGAGAGAGAGAGCTGTCAGAATCAGGAGAGGGTGAGAGAGAGCTGTCAGAATCAAGAGAGGGAGGGAGAGAGGGCACTGTCAGAATCAGTAGGGAGAGAGAGAGAGCTGACAGAATCAGGAGAGGGAGAGAGAGAGAGCTGTCAGAATCAGGAGAGGGAGAGAGAGAGTGTCAGAATCAGGAGAGGGAGAGAGAGAGCTGTCAGAATCACGAGAGGGAGAATGAGAGCTGTCAGAATTAGGAGAGGGAGAGAGTGAGTGTCAGAATCAGGAGAGGGAGAGAGAGAGCTGTCAGAATCACGAGAGGGAGAATGAGAGCTGTCAGAATCAGGAGAGGGAGAGAGAGCGCTTTTAGAATCAGGAGGAGGAGAGAGAGAGAGAGCTGTCAGAATCAGGAGAGGGAGAGAGAGAGTGTCAGAATCAGGAGAGGGAGAGAGGGAGCTGTCAGAATCACGAGAGGGAGAATGAGAGCTGTCAGAATCAGGAGAGGGAGAGAGAGAGCTGTCAGAATCAGGAGAGGGAGACAGAGAGTTGTCAGAATCAGGAAAGAGAGAGAGAGAGCTGTCAGAATCAGGAGAGGGTGAGAGAGAGCTGTCAGAATCAAGAGAGGGAGGGAGAGAGGGCACTGTCAGAATCAGTAGGGAGAGAGAGAGAGCTGACAGAATCAGGAGAGGGAGAGAGAGAGAGCTGTCAGAATCAGGAGAGGGAGAGAGAGAGAGCTAACAGAATCAGGAGGGAGAGAGAGAGGGTTGTCAGAATCAGGAGATTGAGAGAGAGAGAGCTGTCAGAATCAGGAGATGGAGAGAGAGCGCTTTTAGAATCAGGAGGAGGAGAGAGAGAGAGAGCTGTCAGAATCAGGAGAGGGAGAGAGAGCTGTCAGAATCAGGAGAGGGAGAGAGAGAGTGTCAGAATCAGGAGAGGGAGAGAGAGAGCTGTCAGAATCTGGAGAGGGAGAGAGAGAGCTGTCAGAATCAGGAGAGGAAGAGAGAGAGCTGTCAGAATCAGGAGGAGGAGAGAGAGAGAGAGCTGTCAGAATCAGCAGAGGGAGAGAGAGAGCTGTAAGAATCAGCAGAGGGAGAGAGGGCACTGTCAGAATCAGAAGTTGGGGAGTTCTGTCAGAAACAGGAGAGGGAGAGAGAGAGAGCTGTCAGAATCAGGAGAGGGAGAGAGAGAGTGTCAGAATCAGGAGAGGGAGAGAGAGAGCTGTCAGAATCAAGAGAGGGGGAGAGAGAGCTGTCAGAATCAGGAGAGAGAGGGAGAGTGAACTGTCAGAATCAGTAGACAGAGATAGAGAGCTGTCAGAATCAGGAGAGAGAGGGAGAGAGAGAGCTGTCAGAATCAGGAGAGGGGGAGAGAGAGCTGTCAGAATCAGGAGAGAGAGAGAGAGAGAGAGAGATCTGTCAGAAACAGGAGAGGGAGAGAGAGAGAGCTGTCAGAATCAGGAGAGGGAGAGAGAAAGCTGTCAGAATCAAGAGAGGGAGAGAGAGAGCTGTCAGAATCAAGAGAGGGAGAGAGAGAGCTTTCAGAATCAGGAAAGGGGGAGAGAGAGAGCGAGAGCTGTCAGAATCAGGAAAGGGAGAGAGAGAGTTGTCAGAATCAGGGGAGGGAGAGAGAGAGTGTCAGAATCAGGAGAGGGAGAGAGAGAGCTGTCCGAATCAGCCGAGGGAGAAAGAGAGCTGTCAGAATCAGGAGATTGAGAGAGAGAGAGCTGTCAGAATCAGGAGACGGAGAGAGAGCGCTTTTAGAATCACGAGGAGGAGAGAGAGAGAGAGTGAGCTGTCAGAATCAGGAGAGGGAGAGAGAGAGTGTCAGAATCAGGAGAGGGAGAGAGAGAGCTGTCAGAATCACGAGAGGGAGAATGAGAGCTGTCAGAATCATGAGAGGGAGAGAGAGAGCTGTCAGAATCAGGAGAGGGAGAGAGAGAGCTGTCAGAATCAGGAGGAGGAGAGAGAGAGAGAGCTGTCAGAATCAGGAGAGGGAGAGCGAGAGTGTCAGAATCAGGAGAGGGAGAGAGAGAGCTGTCAGAATCAGGAGAGGGAGAGAGAGAGTGTCAGAATCAGGAGAGGGAGAGAGAGAGCTGTCAGAATTACGAGGGAGAGAGAGAGAGTTGTCAGAATCAAGAGAGGGGAGGGAGAGCTGTCAGAATCAGCAGAGGGAGAGAGAGAGCTGTAAGAATCAGCAGAGGGAGAGAGGGCACTGTCAGAATCAGAAGTTGGGGAGTTCTGTCAGAAACAGGAGAGGGAGAGAGAGAGAGCTGTCAGAATCAGGAGAGGGAGAGAGAGAGTGTCAGAATCAGGAGAGGGAGAGAGAGAGCTGTCAGAATCAAGAGAGGGGGAGAGAGAGCTGTCAGAATCAGGAGAGAGAGTGCCAGAATCAGGAGAGAGAGGGAGAGAGAGCTGTCAGAATCAGGAGACTGAAGAGAGAGCTATCAGAATCAGGAGAGAGAGGGAGAGAGAGAGCTGTCAGAAACAGAAGAGGGAGAGAGAGAGAGCTGTCAAAATCAGGAGAGGGAGAGAGAAAGCTGTCAGAATCAAGAGAGGGAGAGAGAGAGCTGTCAGAATCATGAGAGGGAGAGAGAGCTTTCAGAATCAGGAAAGGGGGGGAGAGAGAGAGAGAGAGAGCTGTTAGAATCAGGGGAGGGATAGAGAGAGCTGTCAGAATCAGGAGAGGGAGAGAGAGAGCTGTCAGCATCAGGAGGGAGAGAGAGAGCTGTCAGAATTAGAAGAGGGAGACAGAGGGTTGTCAGAATCAGGAAAGAGAGAGAGAGAGCTGTCAGAATCAGGAGAGGGTGAGAGAGAGCTGTCAGAATCAAGAGAGGGAGGGAGAGAGGGCACTGTCAGAATCAGGAGGGAGAGAGAGAGAGCTGACAGAATCAGGAGAGGGAGAGAGAGAGAGCTGTCAGAATCAGGAGAGGGAGAGAGAGAGCTGTCAGAATCAGGAGGGAGAGAGAGAGAGCTGTCAGAATCACGAGAGGGAGAGAGAGAGAGAGCTGTCAGAATCAGGAGAGGGAGAGAGAGCTGTCAGAATCAGGAGAGGGAGAGAGAAAGAGCCGCCAGAATCAGGAGAGGGAGAGAGAGAGGGCTGTCAGAATCAGGAGGGGGAGAGAGAAAGCTGTCAGAATCACGAGAGAGAGAGAGAGAGGGAGCTGTCAGAATCAGTCGAGGGAGAGAGAGTGAGCTCTCATAATCTGGAGAGGGAGAGAGAGAGAGCTGTTAGAATCAGGAGAGGGAGAGAGAGAGCTTTCAGAATCAGGAGAGGGAGAGATAGAGCTCTCAGAATCACGAGAGGGAGAGAGTGAGTTGTCAGAATCAGGAGAGGGAGAGAGAGAGAGCTGTCAGAATCAGTCGAGGGAGAGAGAGAGAGCTCTCATAATCTGGAGAGGGAGAGAGAGAGAGCTGTTAGAATCAGGAGAGGGAGAGAGAGAGCTTTCAGAATCAGGAGAGGGAGAGATAGAGCTCTCAGAATCACGAGAGGGAGAGAGTGAGTTGTCAGAATCAGGAGAGGGAGAGAGAGAGAGCTGTCAGAATCAGGAGAAAGAGAGAGAGAATGTCAGAATCAGGAGAGGGAGAGAGCGAGAGCTGTCAGAATCAGGAGATGGAGAGAGTGAGCTGTCCGAATCAGGAGAGGGAAAGAGAGACAGCCGCCAGAATCAGGAGAGGGAGAGAGAGAGAGAGCTGTCAGAATCAAGAGAGGGAGAGAGAGCTGTCAGAATCAGGAGAGGGAGAGAGAGAGAGTCGCGAGATTCAGGAGAGGGAGAGAGAGAGCTGTCAGAATCAGGAGATGGAGAGAGAGAGTGTCAGAATCAGGAGAGGGAGAGAGAGAATGTCAGAATCAGGAGAGGGAGAGAGAGCGCTGTCAGAATCAGGAGAGGTAGAGAGCTGTCAGAATCAGGAGAGGTAGAGAGCGAGAGCTGTCAGAATCAGGAGAGGGAGAGAGAGAGTGTCAGAATCAGGAGAGGGAGAGAGAGAGCTGTCAGAATCAGCAGAGGGAGAAAGAGAGCTGTCAGAATCAGGAGATTGAGAGAGAGAGAGCTGTCAGAATCAGGAGATGGAGAGAGAGCGCTTTTAGAATCAGGAGGAGGAGAGAGAGAGAGCTGTCAGAATCAGGAGAGGGAGAGAGAGAGTGTCAGAATCAGGAGAGGGAGAGAGAGAGCTGTCAGAATCACGAGAGGGAGAATTAGAGCTGTCAGAATCAGGAGAGGGAGAAAGAGCGCTTTTAGAATCAGGAGGAGGAGAGAGAGAGAGAGCTGTCAGAATCAGGAGAGGGAGAGAGAGAGTGTCAGAATCAGGAGAGGGAGAGAGAGAGCTGTCAGAATCACGAGAGGGAGAATGAGAGCTGTCAGAATTAGGAGAGGGAGAGAGTGAGTGTCAGAATCAGGAGAGGGAGAGAGAGAGCTGTCAGAATCACGAGAGGGAGAATGAGAGCTGTCAGAATCAGGAGAGGGAGAGAGAGCGCTTTTAGAATCAGGAGGAGGAGAGAGAGAGAGAGCTGTCAGAATCAGGAGAGGGAGAGAGAGAGTGTCAGAATCAGGAGAGGGAGAGAGGGAGCTGTCAGAATCACGAGAGGGAGAATGAGAGCTGTCAGAATCAGGAGAGGGAGAGAGAGAGCTGTCAGAATCAGGAGAGGGAGACAGAGAGTTGTCAGAATCAGGAAAGAGAGAGAGAGAGCTGTCAGAATCAGGAGAGGGTGAGAGAGAGCTGTCAGAATCAAGAGAGGGAGGGAGAGAGGGCACTGTCAGAATCAGTAGGGAGAGAGAGAGAGCTGACAGAATCAGGAGAGGGAGAGAGAGAGAGCTGTCAGAATCAGGAGAGGGAGAGAGAGAGAGCTAACAGAATCAGGAGGGAGAGAGAGAGGGTTGTCAGAATCAGGAGATTGAGAGAGAGAGAGCTGTCAGAATCAGGAGATGGAGAGAGAGCGCTTTTAGAATCACGAGGAGGAGAGAGAGAGAGAGTGAGCTGTCAGAATCAGGAGAGGGAGAGAGAGAGTGTCAGAATCAGGAGAGGGAGAGAGAGAGCTGTCAGAATCACGAGAGGGAGAATGAGAGCTGTCAGAATCATGAGAGGGAGAGAGAGAGCTGTCAGAATCAGGAGAGGGAGAGAGAGAGCTGTCAGAATCAGGAGGAGGAGAGAGAGAGAGAGCTGTCAGAATCAGGAGAGGGAGAGCGAGAGTGTCAGAATCAGGAGAGGGAGAGAGAGAGCTGTCAGAATCAGGAGAGGGAGAGAGAGAGTGTCAGAATCAGGAGAGGGAGAGAGAGAGCTGTCAGAATTACGAGGGAGAGAGAGAGAGTTGTCAGAATCAAGAGAGGGGAGGGAGAGCTGTCAGAATCAGCAGAGGGAGAGAGAGAGCTGTAAGAATCAGCAGAGGGAGAGAGGGCACTGTCAGAATCAGAAGTTGGGGAGTTCTGTCAGAAACAGGAGAGGGAGAGAGAGAGAGCTGTCAGAATCAGGAGAGGGAGAGAGAGAGTGTCAGAATCAGGAGAGGGAGAGAGAGAGCTGTCAGAATCAAGAGAGGGGGAGAGAGAGCTGTCAGAATCAGGAGAGAGAGTGCCAGAATCAGGAGAGAGAGGGAGAGAGAGCTGTCAGAATCAGGAGACTGAAGAGAGAGCTATCAGAATCAGGAGAGAGAGGGAGAGAGAGAGCTGTCAGAAACAGAAGAGGGAGAGAGAGAGAGCTGTCAAAATCAGGAGAGGGAGAGAGAAAGCTGTCAGAATCAAGAGAGGGAGAGAGAGAGCTGTCAGAATCATGAGAGGGAGAGAGAGCTTTCAGAATCAGGAAAGGGGGGGAGAGAGAGAGAGAGAGAGCTGTTAGAATCAGGGGAGGGATAGAGAGAGCTGTCAGAATCAGGAGAGGGAGAGAGAGAGCTGTCAGCATCAGGAGGGAGAGAGAGAGCTGTCAGAATTAGAAGAGGGAGAGAGAGCTGTCAGAATCAGGAGAGGGAGAGAGAGAGCTGTCAGAATCAGGAGAGGGAGACAGAGGGTTGTCAGAATCAGGAAAGAGAGAGAGAGAGCTGTCAGAATCAGGAGAGGGTGAGAGAGAGCTGTCAGAATCAGGAGGAGGAGAGAGAGAGAGAGCTGTCAGAATCAGGAGAGGGAGAGAGAGCTGTCAGAATCAGGAGAGGGAGAGAGAGAGTGTCAGAATCAGGAGAGGGAGAGAGAGAGCTGTCAGAATCTGGAGAGGGAGAGAGAGAGCTGTCAGAATCAGGAGAGGAAGAGAGAGAGCTGTCAGAATCAGGAGGAGGAGAGAGAGAGAGAGCTGTCAGAATCAGCAGAGGGAGAGAGAGAGCTGTAAGAATCAGCAGAGGGAGAGAGGGCACTGTCAGAATCAGAAGTTGGGGAGTTCTGTCAGAAACAGGAGAGGGAGAGAGAGAGAGCTGTCAGAATCAGGAGAGGGAGAGAGAGAGTGTCAGAATCAGGAGAGGGAGAGAGAGAGCTGTCAGAATCAAGAGAGGGGGAGAGAGAGCTGTCAGAATCAGGAGAGAGAGGGAGAGTGAACTGTCAGAATCAGTAGACAGAGATAGAGAGCTGTCAGAATCAGGAGAGAGAGGGAGAGAGAGAGCTGTCAGAATCAGGAGAGGGGGAGAGAGAGCTGTCAGAATCAGGAGAGAGAGAGAGAGAGAGAGAGATCTGTCAGAAACAGGAGAGGGAGAGAGAGAGAGCTGTCAGAATCAGGAGAGGGAGAGAGAAAGCTGTCAGAATCAAGAGAGGGAGAGAGAGAGCTGTCAGAATCAAGAGAGGGAGAGAGAGAGCTTTCAGAATCAGGAAAGGGGGAGAGAGAGAGCGAGAGCTGTCAGAATCAGGAAAGGGAGAGAGAGAGTTGTCAGAATCAGGGGAGGGAGAGAGAGAGTGTCAGAATCAGGAGAGGGAGAGAGAGAGCTGTCCGAATCAGCCGAGGGAGAAAGAGAGCTGTCAGAATCAGGAGATTGAGAGAGAGAGAGCTGTCAGAATCAGGAGACGGAGAGAGAGCGCTTTTAGAATCACGAGGAGGAGAGAGAGAGAGAGTGAGCTGTCAGAATCAGGAGAGGGAGAGAGAGAGTGTCAGAATCAGGAGAGGGAGAGAGAGAGCTGTCCGAATCAGCCGAGGGAGAAAGAGAGCTGTCAGAATCAGGAGATTGAGAGAGAGAGAGCTGTCAGAATCAGGAGACGGAGAGAGAGCGCTTTTAGAATCACGAGGAGGAGAGAGAGAGAGAGTGAGCTGTCAGAATCAGGAGAGGGAGAGAGAGAGTGTCAGAATCAGGAGAGGGAGAGAGAGAGCTGTCAGAATCACGAGAGGGAGAATGAGAGCTGTCAGAATCATGAGAGGGAGAGAGAGAGCTGTCAGAATCAGGAGAGGGAGAGAGAGAGCTGTCAGAATCAGGAGGAGGAGAGAGAGAGAGAGCTGTCAGAATCAGGAGAGGGAGAGCGAGAGTGTCAGAATCAGGAGAGGGAGAGAGAGAGCTGTCAGAATCAGGAGAGGGAGAGAGAGAGTGTCAGAATCAGGAGAGGGAGAGAGAGAGCTGTCAGAATTACGAGGGAGAGAGAGAGAGTTGTCAGAATCAAGAGAGGGGAGGGAGAGCTGTCAGAATCAGCAGAGGGAGAGAGAGAGCTGTAAGAATCAGCAGAGGGAGAGAGGGCACTGTCAGAATCAGAAGTTGGGGAGTTCTGTCAGAAACAGGAGAGGGAGAGAGAGAGAGCTGTCAGAATCAGGAGAGGGAGAGAGAGAGTGTCAGAATCAGGAGAGGGAGAGAGAGAGCTGTCAGAATCAAGAGAGGGGGAGAGAGAGCTGTCAGAATCAGGAGAGAGAGTGCCAGAATCAGGAGAGAGAGGGAGAGAGAGCTGTCAGAATCAGGAGACTGAAGAGAGAGCTATCAGAATCAGGAGAGAGAGGGAGAGAGAGAGCTGTCAGAAACAGAAGAGGGAGAGAGAGAGAGCTGTCAAAATCAGGAGAGGGAGAGAGAAAGCTGTCAGAATCAAGAGAGGGAGAGAGAGAGCTGTCAGAATCATGAGAGGGAGAGAGAGCTTTCAGAATCAGGAAAGGGGGGGAGAGAGAGAGAGAGAGAGCTGTTAGAATCAGGGGAGGGATAGAGAGAGCTGTCAGAATCAGGAGAGGGAGAGAGAGAGCTGTCAGCATCAGGAGGGAGAGAGAGAGCTGTCAGAATTAGAAGAGGGAGAGAGAGCTGTCAGAATCAGGAGAGGGAGAGAGAGAGCTGTCAGAATCAGGAGAGGGAGACAGAGGGTTGTCAGAATCAGGAAAGAGAGAGAGAGAGCTGTCAGAATCAGGAGAGGGTGAGAGAGAGCTGTCAGAATCAAGAGAGGGAGGGAGAGAGGGCACTGTCAGAATCAGGAGGGAGAGAGAGAGAGCTGACAGAATCAGGAGAGGGAGAGAGAGAGAGCTGTCAGAATCAGGAGAGGGAGAGAGAGAGCTGTCAGAATCAGGAGGGAGAGAGAGAGAGCTGTCAGAATCACGAGAGGGAGAGAGAGAGAGAGCTGTCAGAATCAGGAGAGGGAGAGAGAGCTGTCAGAATCAGGAGAGGGAGAGAGAAAGAGCCGCCAGAATCAGGAGAGGGAGAGAGAGAGGGCTGTCAGAATCAGGAGGGGGAGAGAGAAAGCTGTCAGAATCACGAGAGAGAGAGAGAGAGGGAGCTGTCAGAATCAGTCGAGGGAGAGAGAGTGAGCTCTCATAATCTGGAGAGGGAGAGAGAGAGAGCTGTTAGAATCAGGAGAGGGAGAGAGAGAGCTTTCAGAATCAGGAGAGGGAGAGATAGAGCTCTCAGAATCACGAGAGGGAGAGAGTGAGTTGTCAGAATCAGGAGAGGGAGAGAGAGAGAGCTGTCAGAATCAGTCGAGGGAGAGAGAGAGAGCTCTCATAATCTGGAGAGGGAGAGAGAGAGAGCTGTTAGAATCAGGAGAGGGAGAGAGAGAGCTTTCAGAATCAGGAGAGGGAGAGATAGAGCTCTCAGAATCA
Organism: Pristiophorus japonicus; assembly: GCF_044704955.1. NCBI lineage: Eukaryota > Metazoa > Chordata > Chondrichthyes > Pristiophoridae > Pristiophorus > Pristiophorus japonicus. Next base: position 10,146,741 of record NC_091988.1, on the reverse strand, counting down.
CGAGAGGGAGAGAGTGAGTTGTCAGAATCAGGAGAGGGAGAGAGAGAGAGCTGTCAGAATCAGGAGAAAGAGAGAGAGAATGTCAGAATCAGGAGAGGGAGAGAGCGAGAGCTGTCAGAATCAGGAGATGGAGAGAGTGAGCTGTCCGAATCAGGAGAGGGAAAGAGAGACAGCCGCCAGAATCAGGAGAGGGAGAGAGAGAGAGAGCTGTCAGAATCAAGAGAGGGAGAGAGAGCTGTCAGAATCAGGAGAGGGAGAGAGAGAGAGTCGCGAGAATCAGGAGAGGGAGAGAGAGAGCTGTCAGAATCAGGAGATGGAGAGAGAGAGTGTCAGAATCAGGAGAGGGAGAGAGAGAGTGTCAGAATCAGGAGAGGGAGAGAGAGCGCTGTCAGAATCAGGAGAGGTAGAGAGCTGTCAGAATCAGGAGAGGTAGAGAGCGAGAGCTGTCAGAATCAGGAGAGGGAGAGAGAGAGCTGTCAGAATCAGGAGAGGGAGAGAGAAAGAGTCGCCAGAATCAGGAGAGGGAGAGAGAGAGCTGTCAGAATCAGGAGATGGAGAGAGAGAGTGTCAGAATCAGGAGGGGGAGAGAGAGAGTTGTCAGAATCAGGAGAGGGTGAGAGAGAGCTGTCAGAATCAGGAGAGGGAGAGAGAGCTGTCAGAATCAGGAGAGGGAGAGAGAGAGCTGTCAGAATCAGGAGAGGGAGAGAGAGAGCTGTCAGAATCAGGAGAGGGAGAGAGAGAGAGCTGTCAGAATCAGGAGGGAGAGAGAGAAAGAGCTGTCAGAATCAGGAGGGAGAGAGAGAGCTGTCAGAATGAGGAGAGGGAGAGAGAGAGAGCTGTCAGAATGAGGAGAGGGAGAGAGTGTCAGAATCAGGAGGGAGAGAGAGAGAGCTGTCAGAATCAGGAGAGGGAGAGAGAGAGAGCTGTCAGAATCAGGAGAGGGAGAGACAGAGCTGTCAGAATCAGGAGGGAGAGAGAGAGAGCTGTCAGAATCAGGAGAGGGAGAGAGAGAGAGAGCTGTCAGAATCAGGATAGGGGGAGAGAGAGAGCTGTCAGAATCAGGAGAGGGAGAGAGAGTGTTAGAATCAGGAGGAGGAGAGAGAGAGCAGTCAGAATCAGGAGAGGGAGAGAGAGAGTGTCAGAATCAGGAGGGAGAGAGAGAGAGTTGTCAGAATCAGGAGAGGGAGACAGAGAGAGCTGTCAGAATCAGGAGAGGGAGAGAGAGAGAGCTGTCAGAGTCAGGAGAGGGAGGGAGAGAGTGTCAGAATCAGGAGAGGGAGAGAGAGAGCTTTCAGAATTAGGAGATTGAGAGAGAGCAGTCAGAATCAGGAGAGGGAGGGAGAGAGTGTCAGAATCAGGAGAGGGAGAGAGAGAGCAGTCAGAATCAGGAGAGGGAGACAGAGAGCTGTCAGAATCAGGAGAGGGAGAGAGCGCTTTTAGAATCAGGAGAGAGCGAGAGAGAGCTGTAAGATTCAGCAGAGGCAGAGAGAGAGAGAGCTGTTAGTATCAGGAGGAGGAGAGAGAGAGAGCTGTCAGAATCAGAAGAGGGGGAGAGAGAGCTGTTAGAATCAGGAGAGGGAGAGAGAGTGAGCTCTCAGAATCTGGAGAGGGAGAGAGAGAGAGCTGTCAGAATCAGAAGAGAGGGAGAGAGAGCTTTCAAAATCAGGAGAGGGAGAGATAGAGCTCTCAGAATCACGAGAGGGAGAGAGTGAGTTGTCAGAATCAGGAGAGGGAGAGAGAGAGAGCTGTCAGAATCAGGAGAAGGAGAGAGAGAGCTGTCAGAATCAGGAGAGGGAGAGAGAGAGAGCTGTCAGAATCAGGAGATGGAGAGAGTGAGCTGTCCGAATCAGGAGAGGGAGAGAGAGACAGCCGCCAGAATCAGGAGAGGGAGAGAGAGAGAGAGCTGTCAGAATCAGGAGAGGGAGAGAGAGCTGTCAGAATCAGGAGAGAGAGAGCGAGAGAGAGCTGTTAGAATCAGGAGAGGGAGAGAGAGAGCTATCAGAATTAGGAGAGGGAGAGAGAGAGTGTCAGAATCAGGAGAGAGAGAGAGTGTGCTGTCAGAATCAGGAGGGAGAGAGAGAGAGAGCTGTCAGAATCAGGTGGGAGAGAGAGAGCTGTCAGAATCAGGAGAGGGAGAGAGAGCTGTCAGAATCAGGAGAGGGAGAGAGAGAGAGTCGCCAGAATCAGGAGAGGGAGAGAGAGAGCTGTCAGAATCAGGAGATGGAGAGAGAGAGTGTCAGAATCAGGAGGGGGAGAGAGAGAGTTGTCAGAATCAGGAGAGGGAGAGAGAGAGCTGTCAGAATCAGGAGAGGGAGAGAGAGAGTGTCAGAATCAGGAGAGGGTGAGAGAGAGCTGTCAGAATCAGGAGAGGGAGAGAGAGCTGTCAGAATCAGGAGAGGGAGAGAGAGATTGTCAGAATCAGGAGATGGATAGAGAGCTGTCAGAATCAGGAGAGGGAGAGAAAGCTGTCAGAATCAGGCAATGGAGAGAGAGAGCAGTCAGAATCAGGAGATGGAGAGAGAGAGCTGTCAGAATCACGAGAGGGAGAGAGAGAGCTGTCAGAATGAGGAGAGGGAGAGATAGAGCTGTCAGAATCAGGAGAGGGAGAGAGAGAGCTGTCAGAATCAGGAGATGGAGAGAGAGAGAGCTGTCAGAATGAGGAGAGGGAGAGAGAGAGCTGTCAGAATGAGGAGAGGGAGAGAGAGCTGTCAGAATCAGGAGGGAGAGAGAGATAGAGCTGTCAGAATCAGGAGGGAGAGAGAGAGCTGTCAGAATGAGGAGAGGGAGAGAGAGAGCTGTCAGAATGAGGAGAGAGAGAGAGCTGTCAGAATCAGGAGAGGGAGAGAGGGAGCTGTCAGAATCAGGAGGGAGAGAGAGAGAGCTGTCAGAATCAGGAAAGGGAGAGAGAGAGTGCTGTCAGAATCAGGAGAGAGAGAGCGAGAGATAGCTGTTAGAATCAGGAGAGGGAGAGAGAGAGCTATCAGAATTGGGAGAGGGAGAGAGAGAGTGTCAGAATCAGGAGAGAGAGAGAGAGTGCTGTCAGAATCAGGAGGGAGAGAGAGAGAGAGAGCTGTCAGAATCAGGTGGGAGAGAGAGAGCTGTCAGAATCAGGAGAGGGAGTGAGAGCTGTCAGAATCAGGAGAGGGAGAGAGAGAGAGTCGCCAGAATCAGGAGAGGGAGAGAGAGAGCTGTCAGAATCAGGAGATGGAGAGAGAGAGTGTCAGAATCAGGAGGGGGAGAGAGAGAGTTGTCAGAATCAGGAGAGGGAGAGAGAGAGCTGTCAGAATCAGGAGAGGGAGAGAGAGATTGTCAGAATCAGGAGATGGATAGAGAGCTGTCAGAATCAGGAGAGGGAGAGAAAGCTGTCAGAATCAGGCAATGGAGAGAGAGAGCAGTCAGAATCAGGAGATGGAGAGAGAGAGCAGTCAGAATCACGAGAGGGAGAGAGAGAGCTGTCAGAATGAGGAGAGGGAGAGAGAGAGCTGTCAGAATCAGGAGAGGGAGAGAGAGAGCTGTCAGAATCAGGAGATGGAGAGAGAGCTGTCAGAATGAGGAGAGGGAGAGGGAGAGCTGTCAGAATGAGGAGAGAGAGAGAGCTGTCAGAATCAGGAGAGGGAGAGAGAGTGTCAGAATCAGAAGGAGGAGAGAGAGAGCTGTCAGAATCAGCAGAGGGAGAGAGAGAGTGTCAGAATCAGGAGGGGGAGAGAGAGAGTTGTCAGAATCAGGAGAGGGAGACAGAGAGAGCTGTCAGAATCAGGAGAGGGAGAGAGAGAGTGTCAGAATCAGGAGGGAGAGAGAGAGAGCTGTCAGAATCACGAGAGGGAGAGAGAGAGAGCTCTCAGAATCTGGAGAGGGAGAGAGGGAGCTGTCAGAATCAGGAGGGAGAGAGAGAGAGAGCTGTTAGAATCAGGAGAGGGAGAGAGAGAGCTGTCAGAATCTGGAGGGAGTGAGAGAGAGATCTGTCAGAATCACGAGAGGGAGAGAGAGAGCTCTCAGATTCTGGAGAGGGAGAGAGAGAGCTGTTAGAATCAGAAGAGGGGGAGAGAGAGCTGTTAGAATCAGGAGAGGGAGAGAGAGAGCTTTCAGAATAAGGAGAGGGAGAGAGAGAGCTCTCAGAATCACGAGAGTGAGAGTGAGTTTTCAGAATCAGGAGAGGGAGAGAGAGAGAGCTGTCAGAATCAGGAGAAGGAGAGAGAGAGCTGTCAGAATCACGAGAGGGAGAGAGAGAGGGAGCTGTCAGAATCAGGAGAGGGAGAGAGAGAGCTCTCAGAATCACGAGAGGGAGAGAGTGAGTTGTCAGAATCAGGAGAGGGAGAGGGAGAGAGCTGTCAGAATCAGGAGATGGAGAGAGTGAGCTGTCAGAATCAGGAGAGGCAGAGAGAGAGCTGTCAGAATCAGGAGGGAGAGAGAGAGAGAGCTGTTAGAATCAGGAGAGGGAGATAGAGAGCTGTCAGAATCAGGAGGGAGAGAGAGAGAGATCTGTCAGAATCACGAGAGGGAGAGAGAGAGAGCTCTCAGAATCTGGAGAGGGAGAGAGAGAGCTCTCAGAATCAGGAGAGTGAGAGAGAGGGAGCTCTCCAAATCTGGAGAGGGAGAGAGAGAGCTGTCAGAATCAGGAGGGAGAGAGAGAGAGAGCTGTTAGAATCAGGAGAGGGAGAGAGAGAGCAGTCAGAATCAGGAGAGTGAGAGAGAGAGCTGTCAAAATCAGGAGGGAGAGAGAGAGATAGCTGTCAGAATCAGGAGGGAGAGAGAGAGCTGTCAGAATCAGGAGGGAGAGAGAGATAGAGCTGTCAGAATCAGGAGGGAGAGAGAGAGCTGTCAAAATGAGGAGAGGGAGAGAGAGAGCTGTCAGAATGAGGAGAGGGAGAGAGAGAGACCTGTCAAAATCAGGAGAGGGAGAGAGAGAGAGCTGTCAAAATCAGGAGGGAGAGAGAGAGAGCTGTCAGAATCAGGAGAGGGAGAGAGATAGAGCTGTCAGAATCAGAAGAGGGAGAGAGAGAGTTGTCAGAATCAGGAGGGAGAGAGAGAGAGCTGTCAGAATCAGGAGAGGGAAAGAGAGAGAGCGCTGTCAGAATCAGGAGGGAGAGAGAGAGAGCTGTCAGAATCAGGAGAGGGAGAGATAGAGAGCTGTCAGAATCAGGAGAGGGAGAGAGAGCTGTCAGAATCAGGAGAGGGAGAGAGAGCTGTCAGAATCAGGAGAGGGAGAGAGAGAGCGGTCAGAATCAGGAGAGGGAGAGAGAGAGCTGTCAGAATCAGGAGAGGGAGAGAGAGAGGGAGCTGTCAGAATCAGGAGAGGGAGAGAGAGAGCTCTCAGAATCACGAGAGGGAGAGAGTGAGTTGTCAGAATCAGGAGAGGGAGAGAGAGAGCGCTGTCAGAATCAGGAGATGGAGAGAGTGAGCTGTCAGAATCAGGAGAGGCATAGAGAGAGAGCCGCCAGAATCAGGAGAGGGAGAGAGAGAGAGCTGTCAGAATCAGGAGTGGGAGAGAGAAAGCTGTCAGAATCACGAGAGGGAGAGAGAGAGGGAGCTGTCAGAATCAGGAGAGGGAGCGAGAGAACTGTCAGAATCAGTAGAGGGAGAGAGAGAGAGCTGTCAGAATCAGAAGAGGGGGAGAGAGAGCTGTTAGAATCAGGAGAGGGAGAGAGAGAGCTGTCAGAATCAGGAGGGAGTGAGAGAGAGATCTGTCAGAATCACGAGAGGGAGAGAGAGAGCTCTCAGATTCTGGAGAGGGAGAGAGAGAGCTGTTAGAATCAGAAGAGGGGGAGAGAGAGCTGTTAGAATCAGGAGAGGGAGAGAGAGAGCTTTCAGAATAAGGAGAGGGAGAGAGAGAGCTCTCAGAATCACGAGAGTGAGAGTGAGTTTTCAGAATCAGGAGAGGGAGAGAGAGAGAGCTGTCAGAATCAGGAGAAGGAGAGAGAGAGCTGTCAGAATCACGAGAGGGAGAGAGACGGGGAGCTGTCAGAATCAGGAGAGGGAGAGAGAGAGCTCTCAGAATCACGAGAGGGAGAGAGTGAGATGTCAGAATCAGGAGAGGGAGAGGGAGAGAGCTGTCAGAATCAGGAGATGGAGAGAGTGAGCTGTCAGAATCAGGAGAGGCAGAGAGAGAGCTGTCAGAATCAGGAGGGAGAGAGAGAGAGAGCTGTTAGAATCAGGAGAGGGAGATAGAGAGCTGTCAGAATCAGGAGGGAGAGAGAGAGAGATCTGTCAGAATCACGAGAGGGAGAGAGAGAGAGCTCTCAGAATCTGGAGAGGGAGAGAGAGAGCTCTCAGAATCAGGAGAGTGAGAGAGAGGGAGCTCTCCGAATCTGGAGAGGGAGAGAGAGAGCTGTCAGAATCAGGAGGGAGAGAGAGAGAGAGCTGTTAGAATCAGGAGAGGGAGAGAGAGAGCAGTCAGAATCAGGAGAGTGAGAGAGAGAGCTGTCAGAATCAGGAGGGAGAGAGAGAGATAGCTGTCAGAATCAGGAGGGAGAGAGAGAGCTGTCAGAATCAGGAGGGAGAGAGAGATAGAGCTGTCAGAATCAGGAGGGAGAGAGAGAGCTGTCAGAATGAGGAGAGGGAGAGAGAGAGCTGTCAGAATGAGGAGAGGAAGAGAGAGAGACCTGTCAAAATCAGGAGAGGGAGAGAGAGAGAGCTGTCAAAATCAGGAGGGAGAGAGAGAGAGCTGTCAGAATCAGGAGAGGGAGAGAGATAGAGCTGTCAGAATCAGAAGAGGGAGAGAGAGAGTTGTCAGAATCAGGAGGGAGAGAGAGAGAGCTGTCAGAATCAGGAGAGGGAAAGAGAGAGAGCGCTGTCAGAATCAGGAGGGAGAGAGAGAGAGCTGTCAGAATCAGGAGAGGGAGAGATAGAGAGCTGTCAGAATCAGGAGAGGGAGAGAGAGCTGTCAGAATCAGGAGAGGGAGAGAGAGCTGTCAGAATCAGGAGAGGGAGAGAGAGAGCTGTCAGAATCAGGAGAGGGAGAGAGAGAGCTGTCAGAATCACGAGAGGGAGAGAGAGAGGGAGCTGTCAGAATCAGGAGAGGGAGAGAGAGAGCTCTCAGAATCACGAGAGGGAGAGAGCGAGTTGTCAGAATCAGGAGAGGGAGAGAGAGAGCGCTGTCAGAATCAGGAGATGGAGAGAGTGAGCTGTCAGAATCAGGAGAGGCAGAGAGAGAGAGCCGCCAGAATCAGGAGAGGGAGAGAGAGAGAGCTGTCAGAATCAGGAGTGGGAGAGAGAAAGCTGGCAGAATCACGAGAGGGAGAGAGAGAGGGAGCTGTCAGAATCAGGAGAGGGAGCGAGAGAGCTGTCAGAATCAGTAGAGGGAGAGAGAGAGAGCTGTCAGAATCAGAAGAGGGGGAGAGAGAGCTGTTAGAATCAGGAGAGGGAGAGAGAGAGCTTTCAGAATCAGGAGAGGGAGAGATAGAGCTCTCAGAATCACGAGAGGGAGAGAGTGAGTTGTCAGAATCAGGAGAGGGAGAGAGAGAGAGCTATCAGAATCAGGAGAAGGAGAGAGAGAGCTGTCAGAATCAGGAGAGGGAGAGAGAGAGAGCTGTCAGAATCAGGAGACGGAGAGAGTGAGCTGTCCGAATCAGGAGAGGGAGAGAGAGAGCTGTCAGAATCAGGAGAGGGAGAGAGAGAGAGAGCTGTCAGAATCAGGAGAGGGAGAGAGAGAGAGTCACCAGAATCAGGAGAGGGAGAGAGAGAGCTGTCAGAATCAGGAGATGGAGAGAGAGAGTGTCAGAATCAGGAGGGGGAGAGAGAGAGTTGTCAGAATCAGGAGAGGGAGAGAGAGAGCTGTCAGAATCAGGAGAGGGAGAGAGAGAGTGTCAGAATCAGGAGAGGGTGAGAGAGAGCTGTCAGAATCAGGAGAGGGAGAGAGAGAGAGCGCTGTCAGAATCAGGAGACGGAGAGAGTGAGCTGTCCGAATCAGGAGAGGGAGAGAGAGAGCTGTCAGAATCAGGAGAGGGAGAGAGAGAGAGAGCTGTCAGAATCAGGAGAGGGAGAGAGAGAGAGCTCTCAGAATCACGAGAGGGAGAGAGCGAGTTGTCAGAATCAGGAGAGGGAGAGAGAGAGCGCTGTCAGAATCAGGAGATGGAGAGAGTGAGCTGTCAGAATCAGGAGAGGCAGAGAGAGAGAGCCGCCAGAATCAGGAGAGGGAGAGAGAGAGAGCTGTCAGAATCAGGAGTGGGAGAGAGAAAGCTGGCAGAATCACGAGAGGGAGAGAGAGAGGGAGCTGTCAGAATCAGGAGAGGGAGCGAGAGAGCTGTCAGAATCAGTAGAGGGAGAGAGAGAGAGCTGTCAGAATCAGAAGAGGGGGAGAGAGAGCTGTTAGAATCAGGAGAGGGAGAGAGAGAGCTTTCAGAATCAGGAGAGGGAGAGATAGAGCTCTCAGAATCACGAGAGGGAGAGAGTGAGTTGTCAGAATCAGGAGAGGGAGAGAGAGAGAGCTATCAGAATCAGGAGAAGGAGAGAGAGAGCTGTCAGAATCAGGAGAGGGAGAGAGAGAGAGCTGTCAGAATCAGGAGACGGAGAGAGTGAGCTGTCCGAATCAGGAGAGGGAGAGAGAGAGCTGTCAGAATCAGGAGAGGGAGAGAGAGAGAGAGCTGTCAGAATCAGGAGAGGGAGAGAGAGAGAGTCACCAGAATCAGGAGAGGGAGAGAGAGAGCTGTCAGAATCAGGAGATGGAGAGAGAGAGTGTCAGAATCAGGAGGGGGAGAGAGAGAGTTGTCAGAATCAGGAGAGGGAGAGAGAGAGCTGTCAGAATCAGGAGAGGGAGAGAGAGAGTGTCAGAATCAGGAGAGGGTGAGAGAGAGCTGTCAGAATCAGGAGAGGGAGAGAGAGAGAGCGCTGTCAGAATCAGGAGGGAGAGAGAGAGAGCTGTCAGAATCAGGAGAGGGAGAGAGAGAGAGCTGTCAGAATCAGGAGAGGGAGAGAGAGCTGTCAGAATCAGGAGAGGGAGAGAGAGCTGTCAGAATCAGGAGAGGGTGAGAGAAAGCTGTCAGAATCAGGAGAGGGAGAGAGAGAGCTGTCAGAATCAGGAGAGGGAGAGAGAGAGCTGTTAGAATCAGGAGAGGGAGAGAGAGAGAGCTGTCAGAATCAGAAGAGGGGGAGAGAGAGCTGTTAGAATCAGGAGAGAGAGAGAGAGAGCTTTCAGAATCAGGAGAGGGAGAGAGAGAGCTCTCAGAATCACGAGAGTGAGAGTGAGTTGTCAGAATCAGGAGAGGGAGAGAGAGAGAGCTGTCAGAATCAGGAGATGGAGAGAGTGAGCTGTCAGAATCAGGAGAGGCAGAGAGAGAGAGCCGCCAGAATCAGGAGAGGGAGAGAGAGAGAGCTGTCAGAATCAGGAGAGTGAGAGAGAGAGCTGTCAGAATCAGGAGGGAGAGAGAGAGATAGCTGTCAGAATCAGGAGGGAGAGAGAGAGCTGTCAGAATCAGGAGGGAGAGAGAGATAGAGCTGTCAGAATCAGGAGGGAGAGAGAGAGCTGTCAGAATGAGGAGAGGGAGAGAGAGAGCTGTCACAATGAGGAGAGGGAGAGAGAGAGAGTCACCAGAATCAGGAGAGGGAGAGAGAGAGCTGTCAGAATCAGGAGATGGAGAGAGAGAGTGTCAGAATCAGGAGGGGGAGAGAGAGAGTTGTCAGAATCAGGAGAGGGAGAGAGAGAGAGAGCTGTCAGAATCAGGAGAGGGAGAGAGAGCTGTCAGAATCAGGAGGGAGAGAGAGAGAGAGAGCTGTTGGAATCAGGAGAGGGAGAGAGAGAGCTGTCAGAATCAGGAGAGGGAGAGAGAGAGCTGTCAGAATCAGGAGAGAGAGAGAGAGAGCTGTCAGAATGAGGAGGGAGAGAGAGAGAGAGCTGTCAGAATCAGGAGAACGAGAGAGAGAGAGCTGTCAGAGTGAGGAGAGGGAGAGAGAGAGAGCTGTCAGAATCAGGAGAGAGAGAGCGAGAGAGAGCTGTTAGAATCAGGAGAGGGAGAGAAGAGAGCTATCAGAATCAGGAGAGGGATAGAGAGAGTGTCAGAATCAGGAGAGAGAGAGAGCTGTCAGCATCAGGAGGGAGAGAGAGAGAGAGCTGTCAGAATCAGGTGGGAGAGAGAGAGCTGTCAGAATCAGGAGAGAGAGAGAGAGAGAGCTGTCAGAATCAGGAGAGGAAGAGAGAGAGAGCTGTCAGAATCAGGAGAGGGAGAGAGAGCTGTCAGAATCAGGAGAGGGAGAGAGAGAGAGTCGCCAGAATCAGGAGAGGGAGAGAGAGAGCTGTCAGAATCAGGAGATGGAGAGAGAGAGTGTCAGAATCATGAGGGGGAGAGAGAGAGTTGTCAGAATCAGGAGAGGGAGAGAGAGAGCTGTCAGAATCAGGAGAGGGAGAGAGAGAGTGTCAGAATCAGGAGAGGGTGAGAGAGAGCTGTCAGAATCAGGAGAGGGAGAGAGAGCTGTCAGAATCAGGAGAGGGAGAGAGAGATTGTCAGAATCAGGAGATGGATAGAGAGCTGTCAGAATCAGGAGAGGGAGAGAAAGCTGTCAGAATCAGGCAATGGAGAGAGAGAGCAGTCAGAATCAGGAGATGGAGAGAGAGAGCTGTCAGAATCACGAGAGGGAGAGAGAGAGCTGTCAGAATGAGGAGAGGGAGAGAGAGAGCTGTCAGAATCAGGAGAGGGAGAGAGAGAGAGCGCTGTCAGAATCAGGAGGGAGAGAGAGAGAGCTGTCAGAATCAGGAGAGGGAGAGAGAGAGAGCTGTCAGAATCAGGAGAGGGAGAGAGAGCTGTCAGAATCAGGAGAGGGAGAGAGAGCTGTCAGAATCAGAAGAGTGGGAGAGAGAGCTGTTAGAATCAGGAGAGGGAGAGAGAGAGCTTTCAGAATCAGGAGAGGGAGAGAGAGAGCTCTCAGAATCACGAGATTGAGAGTGAGTTGTCAGAATCAGGAGAGGGAGAGAGAGAGAGCGCTGTCAGAATCAGGAGGGAGAGAGAGAGAGCTGTCAGAATCAGGAGAGGGAGGGAGAGAGAGCTGTCAGAATCAGGAGAGGGAGAGAGAGAGCTGTCAGAATCAGGAGAGGGAGAGAGAGAGCTGTCAGAATCAGGAGAGGGAGAGAGAGAGCTGTTAGAATCAGGAGAGGGAGAGAGAGAGAGCTGTCAGAATCAGAAGAGGGGGAGAGAGAGCTGTTAGAATCAGGAGAGGGAGAGAGAGAGCTTTCAGAATCAGGAGAGGGAGAGAGAGAGCTCTCAGAATCACGAGATTGAGAGTGAGTTGTCAGAATCAGGAGAGGGAGAGAGAGAGAGCTGTCAGAATCAGGAGAAGGAGAGAGAGAGCTGTCAGAATCACGAGAGGGAGAGAGAGAGGGAGCTGTCAGAATCAGGAGAGGGAGAGAGAGAGCTCTCAGAATCACGAGAGGGAGAGAGTGAGTTGTCAGAATCAGGAGAGGGAGAGAGAGAGAGCTGTCAGAATCAGGAGATGGAGAGAGTGAGCTGTCAGAATCAGGAGAGGCAGAGAGAGAGAGCCGCCAGAATCAGGAGAGGGAGAGAGAGAGAGCTGTCAGAATCAGGAGGGGGAGAGAGAAAGCTGTCAGAATCACGAGAGGGAGAGAGAGAGGGAGCTGTCAGAATCAGGAGAGGGAGCGAGAGAGCTGTCAGAATCAGTAGAGGGAGAGAGAGCGAGCTGTCAGAATCAGAAGAGGGGGAGAGAGAGCTGTTAGAATCAGGAGAGGGAGAGAGAGAGCTTTCAGAATCAGGAGAGGGAGAGATAGAGCTCTCAGAATCACGAGAGGGAGAGAGTGAGTTGTCAGAATCAGGAGAGGGAGAGAGAGAGAGCTATCAGAATCAGGAGAAGGAGAGAGAGAGCTGTCAGAATCAGGAGAGGGAGAGAGAGAGAGCTGTCAGAATCAGGAGACGGAGAGAGTGAGCTGTCCGAATCAGGAGAGGGAGAGAGAGACAGCCGTCAGAATCAGGAGAGGGAGAGAGAGAGAGAGCTGTCAGAATCAGGAGAGGGAGAGAGAGAGAGCTGTCAGAATCAGGAGACGGAGAGAGTGATCTGTCCGAATCAGGAGAGGGAGAGAGAGACAGCCGTCAGAATCAGGAGAGGGAGAGAGAGAGAGAGCTGTCAGAATCAGGAGAGGGAGAGAGAGAGAGCTGTCAGAATCAGGAGACGGAGAGAGTGAGCTGTCCGAATCAGGAGAGGGAGAGAGAGAGAGCTGTCAGAATCAGGAGAGGGAGAGAGAGTTGTCAGAATCAGGAGGGAGAGAGAGAGAGAGCTGTTGGAATCAGGAGAGGGAGAGAGAGAGCTGTCAGAATCAGGAGAGGGAGAGAGAGCTGTCAGAATCAGGAGAGAGAGAGAGAGAGCTGTCAGAATGAGGAGGGAGAGAGAGAGAGAGCTGTCAGAATCAGGAGAACGAGAGAGAGAGAGCTGTCAGAGTGAGGAGAGGGAGAGAGAGAGAGCTGTCAGAATCAGGAGAGAGAGAGCGAGAGAGAGCTGTTAGAATCAAGAGAGGGAGGGAGAGAGCTATCAGAATCAGGAGAGGGAGAGAGAGAGTGTCAGAATCAGGAGAGAGAGAGAGCTGTCAGAATCAGGAGGGAGCGAGAGAGAGAGCTGTCAGAATCAGGTGGGAGAGAGAGAGCTGTCAGAATCAGGAGAGAGAGAGAGAGAGAGCTGTCAGAATCAGGAGAGGAAGAGAGAGAGAGCTGTCAGAATCAGGAGAGGGAGAGAGAGCTGTCAGAATCAGGAGAGGGAGAGAGAGCTGTCAGAATCAGGAGAGGGAGAGAGAGCTTGTCAGAATCAGGAGATGGATAGAGAGATGTCAGTATCAGGAGAGGGAGAGAAAGCTGTCAGAATCAGGCAATGGAGAGAGAGGGCAGTCAGAATCAGGAGATGGAGAGAGAGAGCTGTCAGAATCACGAGAGGGAGAGAGAGAGCTGTCAGAATGAGGAGAGGGAGAGAGAGAGCTGTCAGAATCAGGAGAGGGAGAGAGAGAGCTGTCAGAATCAGGAGAGGGAGAGAGAGAGAGCTGTCAGAATGAGGAGAAGGAGAGAGAGATCTGTCAGAATGAGGAGAGGGAGAGAGTGTCAGAATCAGGAGGGAGAGAGAGAGAGCTGTCAGAATCAGGAGAGAGAGAGAGAGAGAGCTGTCAGAATCAGGAGAGGGAGAGAGAGAGCTGTCAGAATCAGGAGGAGGAGAGAGAGAGCTGTCAGAATTAGGAGAGGGAGAGAGAGAGTGTCAGAATCAGGAGGGGGAGAGAGAGAGCTGTCAGAATCACGAGAGGGAGAGAGAGAGAGCTCTCAGAATCTGGAGAGGGGGAGAGAGAGCTGTCAGAATCAGGAGACGGAGAGAGTGAGCTGTCCGAATCAGGAGAGGTAGAGAGAGATAGCCGTCAGAATCAGGAGAGGGAGAGAGAGAGAGAGCTGTCAGAATCAGGAGAGGGAGAGAGAGAGAGTCACCAGAATCAGGAGAGGGAGAGAGAGAGCTGTCAGAATCAGGAGAGGGAGAGAGAGAGCTGTTAGAATCAGGAGAGGGAGAGAGAGAGCTCTCAGAATCACGAGAGTGAGAGTGAGTTGTCAGAATCAGGAGAGGGAGAGAGAGAGAGCTGTCAGAATCAGGAGAAGGAGAGAGAGAGCTGTCAGAATCATGAGAGGGAGAGAGAGAGGGAGCTGTCAGAATCAGGAAAGGGAGAGAGAGAGCTCTCAGAATCACGAGAGGGAGAGAGTGAGTTGTCAGAATCAGGAGAGGGAGAGAGAGAGAGCTGTCAGAATCAGGAGATGGAGAGAGTGAGCTGTCAGAATCAGGAGAGGCAGAGAGAGAGAGCCGCCAGAATCAGGAGAGGGAGAGAGAGAGAGCTGTCAGAATCAGGAGGGGGAGAGAGAAAGCTGTCAGAATCACGAGAGGGAGAGAGAGAGGGAGCTGGCAGAATCAGGAGAGGGAGCGAGAGAGCTGTCAGAATCAGAAGAGGGGGAGAGAGAGCTGTTAGAATCAGGAGAGGGAGAGAGAGAGCTTTCAGAATCAGGAGAGGGAGAGATAGAGCTCTCAGAATCATGAGAGGGAGAGAGTGAGTTGTCAGAATCAGGAGAGGGAGAGAGAGAGAGCTATCAGAATCAGGAGAAGGAGAGAGAGAGCTGTCAGAATCAGGAGAGGGAGAGAGAGAGAGCTGTCAGAATCAGGAGACGGAGAGAGTGAGCTGTCCGAATCAGGAGAGGGAGAGAGAGACAGCCGTCAGAATCAGGAGAGGGAGAGAGAGAGAGAGCTGTCGAGGAGGCGGGAGCTCGGAGCAGCGCGAGTCCGGGGTCGGCGAGAGGCCTATAAAGGCCAGCGGGAGCTCGGAGCAGTCAGTCGAGGAGGCGGGAGCTCGGAGCAGCGCGAGTCCGGGGTCGGCGAGAGGCCTATAAAGGCCAGCGGGAGCTCGGAGCAGCGCGAGTCCGGGGTCGGCGAGAGGCGTACCGGTGCAGCTGCAGGGAGAAGGCAAAAAAACAAAGGTGACGTCACAGCCTAGGGGGTAAGTGATTGGCTGGTGATTGGTGAGTAGTTTTTCTTTTTCTTCTTATATTGGTCAGTAACTTTTAACATTGTTATTACCAGTTTAAGTGTATCTAAGGTTAAGACATGGCAGGAGAGCTCGGTCGGGTGTTATGCTCCTCCTGTATCATGTGGGAACTCAGGGACGCTTCCGGTGTCCCTGACGACTACGTGTGCGGGAAGTGTATCCGCCTCCAGCTCCTGACGGTCCGCGTTACGGAATTGGAGCTGAGGGTGGATTCACTCTGGAGCATCCACGATGCTGAGAATGACGTGAGTATCACGTGTAGTGAGTTGGTCTTACCGCAGGGAAAGGGTCCACAGCCAGATAGGGAATGGAAGACCAACAGGAAGAGTAGAGCAAGGAAGGTAGTGCAGGGGTCCCCTGCGGTCATCCCCCTGCAAAACAGATACACCGCTTTGGGTACTGTTGAGGGGAATGACTCATCAGGGGAGGGCAGCAGCAGCCAAGTTCATGGCACCGTGGCTGGCTCTGCTGCACAGGAGGGCAAGAAAAAGAGTGGGAGAGCGATAGTGATAGGGGATTCAATTGTGAGGGGAATAGATAGGCGTTTCTGCGGCCGCAACCGAGACTCCAGGATGGTATGTTGCCTCCCTGGTGCAAGGGTCAAGGATGTCTCGGAGCGGGTGCAGGACATTCTGAAATGGGAGGGAGAACAGCCAGTTGTCGTGGTGCACATTGGTACCAACGACATAGGCAAAAAAAGGGATGAGGTCCTACGAAACGAATTTAAGGAGCTAGGAGCTAAATTAAAAAGTAGGACCTCAAAAGTAGTAATCTCGGGATTGCTACCAGTGCCACGTGATAGTCAGAGTAGGAATCGCAGGATAGCGCAGATGAATACGTGGCTTGAGCAGTGGTGCAGCAGGGAGGGATTCAAATTCCTGGGGCATTGGGACCGGTTCTGGGGGAGGTGGGACCAGTACAAACCGGACGGTCTGCACCTGGGCAGGACTGGAACCAATGTCCTCGGGGGAGTGTTTGCTAGTGCTGTTGGGGAGGATTTAAACTAATATGGCAGGGGGATGGGAACCAATGCAGGGAGACAGAGGGAAACAAAAAGGAGCCAAAAGCAAAAGACAGAAAGGAGATGAGGAAAAGTGTAGGGCAGAGAAACCCAAGGCAAAGAACAAAAAGGGCCACTGTACAGCAAAATTCTAAAAGGACAAAGGGTGTTAATAAAACAAGCCTGAAGGCTTTGTGTCTTAATGCAAGGAGTATCCGCAATAAGGTGGATGAATTAATTGTGCAAATAGATGTTAACAAATATGATGTGATTGGGATTACGGAGACGTGGCTCCAGGATGATCAGGGCTGGGAACTCAACATTCAGGGGTATTCAACATTCAGGAAGGATAGAATAAAAGGAAAAGGAGGTGGGGTAGCATTGCTGGATAAAGAGGAGATTAATGCAATAGTTAGGAAAGACATTAGCTTGGATGATGTGGAATCTATATGGGTAGAGCTGCAGAACACCAAAGGGCAAAAAACGTTAGTAGGAGTTGTGTACAGACCTCCAAACAGTAATAGGGATGTTGGGGAGGGCATCAAACAGGAAATTAGGGGTGCATGCAATAAAGGTGTAGCAGTTATAATGGGTGACTTTAATATGCAAATAGATTGGGCTAGCCAAACTGGAAGCAATACGGTGGAGGAGGATTTCCTGGAGTGCATAAGGGATGGTTTTCTAGACCAATATGTTGAGGAACCAACTAGGGGGGAGGCCATCTTAGACTGGGTGTTGTGTAATGAGAGAGGATTAATTAGCAATCTCATTGTGCGAGGCCCCTTGGGGAAGAGTGACCATAATATGGTGGAATTCTGCATTAGGATGGAGAATGAAACAGTAAATTCAGAGACCATGGTCCAGAACTTAAAGAAGGGTAACTTTGAAGGTATGAGGCGAGAATTGGCTAGGATAGATTGGCGAATGATACTTAGGGGGTTGACTGTGGATGGGCAATGGCAGACATTTAGAGACCGCATGGATGAAGTACAACAATTGTACATTCCTGTCTGGCGTAAAAATAAAAAGGGGAAGGTGGCTCAACCGTGGCTATCTAGGGAAATCAGGGATAGTATTAAAGCCAAGGAAGTGGCATACAAATTGGCCTTAAATAGCAGCGAACCTGGGGACTGGGAGAAATTTAGAACTCAGCAGAGGAGGACAAAGGGTTTGATTAGGACAGGGAAAATGGAGTACGAGAAGAAGCTTGCAGGGAACATTAAGGCGGATTGCAAAAGTTTCTATAGGTATGTAAAGAGAAAAAGGTTGGTGAAGACAAACGTAGGTCCCCTGCAGTCAGAATCAGGGGAAGTCATAACGGGGAACAAAGAAATGGCGGATCAATTGAACAAGTACTTTGGTTCGGTATTCACTAAGGAGGATACAAACAACCTTCCGGATATAAAAGGGGTCAGAGGGTCTAGTAAGGAAGAGGAACTGAGGGAAATCTTTATTAGTCGGGAAATTGTGTTGGGGAAATTGATGGGATTGAAGGCAGATAAATCCCCAGGGCCTGATGGCCTGCATCCTAGAGTACTTAAGGAGGTGGCCTTGGAAATAGCGGATGCATTGACAGTCATTTTCCAACATTCCATTGACTCTGGATCAGTTCCTATGGAGTGGAGGGTAGCCAATGTAACCCCACTTTTTAAAAAAGGAGGGAGAGAGAAAACAGGGAATTATAGACCGGTCAGCCTGACCTCAGTAGTGGGTAAAATGATGGAATCAATTATTAAGGATGTCATAGCAGTGCATCTGGAAAATGGTGACATGATAGGTCCAAGTCAGCATGGATTTGTGAAAGGGAAATCATGCTTGACAAATCTTCTGGAATTTTTTGAGGATGTTTCCAGTAAAGTGGACAAAGGAGAACCAGTTGATGTGGTATATTTGGACTTTCAGAAGGCTTTCGACAAGGTCCCACACAAGAGATTAATGTGCAAAGTTAAAGCACATGGGATTGGGGGTAGTGTGCTGACGTGGATTGAGAACTGGTTGTCAGACAGGAAGCAAAGAGTAGGAGTAAACGGGTACTTTTCAGAATGGCAGGCAGTGACTAGTGGAGTGCCGCAAGGTTCTGTGCTGGGGCCCCAGCTGTTTACATTGTACATTAATGATTTAGACGAGGGGATTAAATGCAGTATCTCCAAATTTGCGGATGATACTAAGTTGGGTGGCAGTGTGAGCTGCGAGGAGGATGCTATTAGGCTGCAGAGTGACTTGGATAGGTTAGGTGAGTGGGCAAATGCATGGCAGATGAAGTATAATGTGGATAAATGTGAGGTTATCCACTTTGGTGGTAAAAACAGAGAGACAGACTATTATCTGAATGGTGACAGATTAGGAAAAGGGAAGGTGCAACGAGACCTGGGTGTCATGGTACATCAGTCATTGAAGGTTGGCATGCAGGTACAGCAGGCGGTTAAGAAAGCAAATGGCATGTTGGCCTTCATAGCGAGGGGATTTGAATACAGGGGCAGGGAGGTGTTGCTACAGTTGTACAGGGCCTTGGTGAGGCCACACCTGGAGTATTGTGTACAGTTTTGGTCTCCTAACTTGAGGAAGGACATTCTTGCTATTGAGGGAGTGCAGCGAAGGTTCACCAGACTGATTCCCGGGATGGCGGGACTGACCTATCAAGAAAGATTGGATCAATTGGGCTTGTATTCACTGGAGTTCAGAAGAATGAGAGGGGACCTCATAGAAACGTTTAAAATTCTGACGGGTTTAGACAGGTTAGATGCAGAAAGAATGTTCCCAATGTTGGGGAAGTCCAGAACCAGGGGTCACAGTCTGAGGATAAGGGGTAAGCCATTTAGGACCGAGATGAGGAGAAACTTCTTCACCCAGAGAGTGGTGAACCTGTGGAATTCTCTACCACAGAAAGTAGTTGAGGCCAATTCACTAAATATATTCAAAAGGGAGTTAGATGAAGTCCTTACTACTCGGGGGATCAAGGGTTATGGCGAGAAAGCAGGAAGGGGGTACTGAAGTTTCATGTTCAGCCATGAACTCATTGAATGGCGGTGCAGGCTAGAAGGGCTGAATGGCCTGCTCCTGCACCTATTTTCTATGTTTCTATGTTTCTAATCAGGAGAGGGAGAGAGAGCTGTCAGAATCAGGAGGGAGAGAGAGAGAGAGAGCTGTTGGAATCAGGAGAGGGAGAGAGAGAGCTGTCAGAATCAGGAGAGGGAGAGAGAGAGCTGTCAGAATCAGGAGAGAGAGAGAGAGAGCTGTCAGAATGAGGAGGGAGAGAGAGAGAGAGCTGTCAGAATCAGGAGAACGAGAGAGAGAGAGCTGTCAGAGTGAGGAGAGGGAGAGAGAGAGAGCTGTCAGAATCAGGAGAGAGAGAGCGAGAGAGAGCTGTTAGAATCAGGAGAGGGAGAGAGAGAGCTATCAGAATCAGGAGAGGGATAGAGAGAGTGTCAGAATCAGGAGAGAGAGAGAGCTGTCAGAATCAGGAGGGAGAGAGAGAGAGAGCTGTCAGAATCAGGTGGGAGAGAGAGAGCTGTCAGAATCAGGAGAGAGAGAGAGAGAGAGCTGTCAGAATCAGGAGAGGAAGAGAGAGAGAGCTGTCAGAATCAGGAGAGTGTCGAAATCTCGACCTCAGAAAAGAATGACTCCGACACTTACAGCTCCGATGGAAGTTTCCCTTTTAATTTACTTGCTCGCAAGGGGTAGGTTTCACTCAGTCAAGGGCCAAATGAACACCTCCGCAATGGTACAGCTTCACAAGATATTTATACAGTAAAACCCAAGTTCTGGCCTCTCCCTGTGTATTGCTCTGTCTCACAGTCAGTGAATACAGATAAAGAGTTAATTACTATATCCTGGTACTGAAATGGTGTCAAGATATTTCCTTTTGTCAGGGTTATCAGAAAGCCAAACGGCCATTACTCCATGAGTCATAGGTAATGGGCTATCACCTGTCTTGTATTGTATCAGGATTATCCAATTTCCTGGTCAGTTTACCTGTTTGCTTCAAATGGATGAGGTAAAGGAAAGAGATAATGGCTAGAAGATAAGGGTGGGGTGACATGGAACTCCTGTAGTGTAGACAATAGGAGAGCACCATGGGGGGTTACTTGTCTCAGCATGACTTGTCTCCTAGCTGTCTGATAACCATCAGCCATCTAACAGCAGGTTTAGCTGTTCATAATAAGCTGGCTGCTAAAATGCAGAAAGTTCTGGAAGGGCCAGGACTCCATTTTAATCAAAAGGCACACAAATACCGTATGGTATCAGCTTAGATAAAAATACATTTCCACATTCCCCCATTTTGTCCTTCACAAGGACAACTCAATCCATTCTGATCTTGTACAGTCTCTCCATTTCCATTTCTTTTAGTTTCATTACTCACTAGGCATATTATACCCTCAGGATTTCCTATTCTGGGAGTAATGCTTAGGAAGGGAGGCTGATGGTTATTATCATAATTGGGCTGGTACCATCCCTGGAAGGCTGTAAGTTTATACCCTGCCGACCTCCATTCTGTTTGCTCCTTTGTTTCTGGCCCCTTAGTTAGTTTTGTCCTGTTTTGCACTGTCAACCATTCTACCATTTCTGATTCGTTAAAGGGGACAGATCTCAGGGGAATACCCCCCCTGGAGTGGACAGGTACATGGGAACATATCCAGCAACTCGACAAGTTTCTTTCTTGAGCATACCTATGACTCAGTGCCATAAATACGTTTACGTGCAATTCCCTTCGGTGGTGGGTCTGTACCCCTGGTGTAATCAATAATGCGAAGTAAAACCCTGTCAAGCCCAGCACCATCAGTCCCCATAGTCCATACAGTTCCTTATTCAGTCTTCCTTTTTCTGTTCCTCTGATTCCTTCGTCCCTTCCTCCTGGTCGGGTGCCCGTTTGCAATGGGATGCGTGGATCCATGTTGGTCTTTCCTTTACCTTGATTGCAGTATTGGTCGCCAGCAGGACCTGGTATGGTCCTTCGAATCTTGGCTGTAGACTGCTTT
Organism: Pristiophorus japonicus; assembly: GCF_044704955.1. Classification (NCBI taxonomy): domain Eukaryota; kingdom Metazoa; phylum Chordata; class Chondrichthyes; family Pristiophoridae; genus Pristiophorus; species Pristiophorus japonicus. The sequence continues at coordinate 10,126,277 of NC_091988.1, read as the reverse complement.
TCCTTTTAAAAATCTTGATGTAAACGAATTCCCCTGGCTCCAGGTTATGACACTTCCCTTCCGCTGGCTTGACTTGGGCTTCCTTTACCTGTGAATGAAAGCTGGAAATACATTTGGTTAGTGCAATACAATAATTCAACATATTTTCCTCCATTTTGTGGATGTCCATCTGTTTTGCAGTAAATGGTGCTGTAAAAGGTAGTCGTTGGGGACGTCCCATAACTATCTCATGTGGTGACAAGCCTGTTGTTCTGTTGGTTGCAGATCGCATTACCATCAAAGCTAAGGGCAGCAGTTCTGTCCATTTCAGTCCAGTGTCATTGCATAGTTTTGCCAGCTTATTTTTAAGCATTCCATTATATCTTTCAACAAGTCCAGCTGATTGTGGATGATAACTGCAATGAAAACGTTGATTAATCTGTAAAGCTTTACACATTTCTCTTATGACAGTTCCCGTGAAATGTGACCCGTTATCACTGGAAAGCTTAGCAGGGATTCCGAAGCGCGGTACAATTTCTTTTAACAAACATTTAGCAACAGTAGTGGCATCGGCCTTTTTACATGGAAAGGCTTCAATCCATCTAGAGAACACATCTACAATAACTAATACATACTTGAATCCCATACACATAGGTAATTCAATAAAATCCATTTGTAAATGTACAAAAGGCCCGACTGGATTTGGGTGGGAGGCAGATTCTACTTTTTCCGTCTTACCCGGATTCATTGTCTGACAGGTAACACAATTTTCACAGATTTGTTTTGCAATTGCCGAAATACCTGGTGCATACCAAGTTGCCAAAATATAATCTGCCAATCCCCCTTTGCCTGCATGTGTGAATGTATGAACACATCGGGCAATCCATGGAAGTAAGGATCTAGGGGCCACCACGCGGCCGTCATGGTGAACCCATATTCCTTCTGGATTTTTATAACATTGATCCTTCGTCCAGGTCACCACCTCCTCCGTACTGGCCTGTGTCTGAAAGGCCAGCACGTATTAATAGTGGGTGGTGGGTCTGTCTCCACCTCCGTACTGGCCTGTGTCTGAAAGGCCAGCACGTCATTAATAGTGGGTGGCGGGTCTGAGCAATTATTTTTCCTTAGTGGGAACAATGACACCTGCATCCCCCCTTTTGGCAGAGCTGCTGACTTAGCTGCATTATCAGCTCTGGCATTCCCAAGTGCCACCTCATTCGACTGGCCTGTATGTGCTTGGCATTTGGTAATGGCAAGTTTTAAGGGGCATTGAATGGCTCGCAGGAGATTTTCCACTTGTTCTGCATTTTTGATAGGGGTTCTTGAAGAAGTCAGGTACCCGCGAATCTTCCAAATTTGTCCATAGTCATGTGATACCCCAAAAGCATACCTGGAGTCAGTGTAGATATTAACTGTGTGTCCTTCCGCCAGAATACAGGCTCGAGTTAACGCAAACAATTCGGCTTGTTGGGCTGAAAAGGAGTCTGGAAGAGAGGCTGTTTCGACAACATTAAACTGAGTTACAATTGCATAAGCCGCTCTAGGTTGGCCCCTATCATTTCGTAAGGCTGATCCGTCAACATAGTACACTAGCTCAGGGTTACACATTGGTACATCTGTTAGATTGATACGTGGTTTAGTCACTAATTCGGTTACCATTTCACATGAATGGGGTTCGCCGTCGTCTTCCGTGGGGAGTAGAGTGGCTGGATTTAAGGTAGTACATCTTTTGATGACAAGGTTCGGATTTGATAACAGTTCGACCTCGTATTTGGTGGTTCTTGCGGAGGTTAGGTGTTGGGTGGCACATTTAGTAAGTAAAATCTCGACAGAGTGTGGGATATATAAAATGGTCTGATGATTTAGAGTTATTGTCTGAGCCTGTTGCATAGCATAATAAGCTGCTGCCAACGAAGGAAGACATCCTGGTAGTCCGCGTGCCACTGGGTCTAGTTGGGTACTGAAATACGCTACCGGTCGCTGCCTGTCCCCATGTAACTGAGTCAAAACAGATTGTGCAAAACCCGACTTGTGATGCACAAATAAGTTGAATAGCTTAGTGTAATCTGGTAATCCCAAGGCTGGTGCTGAAGTGAGGGACTGCTTAAGATTCTGGAAAGCATTCCGGGATACTTCATTCCACATCCTTTAAGCATTGTGAGAATATTTGTGTGGGCTTCTGAACTGGACAAATCTGTGTGTTACACGGACTTCTCATTTATGCTTATGGTGATTCACAGATCACAGAATGTAAAGTACTTGTTTTCTAATTTTATTAAAAGGCTTCCAAACCCAAGATTTTTCCAATACACCCAAAATGTTGATCAAGAGATCACCTGAAATATCTCAAAATCCCAATTCAACTGTTTTACTGCCACTCTTTATCAAAAAAAAAAATCCTCTTACTGAGCTAGAAGCTTTTGTACCAAGAATTTACACCAAGGACAATGAGAGTGTACTCCCCCAGCCTGCACCTCGAGAGACCCACAAAGGCTTTTTTAAAAAAAAAGCATTACAACTTTTAACCACCGGGACCATGTCTCAACAAACCCATCCTTTGTGCATTTCCTAGCTCCGTAACCTCTCATCCGAATAAATCCACACCTGCGCTTCTAACTTAAAATGTCTTAAACTTCCCACATACAGGACAACACTATGAAGGGTTAAAAAACTTCACTTTGTTTGAAAAAGTGGGTGGAGCTAAAACAAACAGGCAGCTCCACAACTTTTCCAAACAGGTTTCCAGACACAAGGAAAAAAGACAGAAGCACTCTCATTCAAAGACAAGACATTCACGCACTCTCATTGAAAGACAAGACATTCACAAGTCTCTCTCCATTCAATAAAGCTTTTTCTTTTACTAGCTTCATTTTTTTTTCATAAGTCACTATCAGGTTCTCTTTTTTTTTTACATTTGATTTACTTCCTCTGTTAATTTTACATGGGCTTGAAGAATCGGAACCCAGGCCTTTTCTATTACTTTCCTTTTTTTTTACCTGGATCTCTGTTTATAAGACATTCCTCTAGACAAGTTGTTCTCTCTAAATTAAATGAACCATCGGGTGGAAATGGCCTGTTTTCACCCTTAGTCCACTTTACTGGTTTTTGTTTCTTTGGTCAATTGAAGACTGACCACAATTCTGGAGCATGACATAGGCTGGTGTGCCTTTTGTGGTGTTTTAACTTGCGCCGGCACCCATTCTGGATGATTAAGATTTTCCCACAGTTTCTGATCTCACAATCCTTTCGGCCAACCGAGTTCTCTACGCCCACTTCTCCTGGCCGTTACGTGGCCTGAAAAGGCTCTTAATTCGGGCTCAGTCTGGGTGTGTGAGATATGTTGGCACGAACCAACCGTAGTTGATCAATCAGTTACTGTTTCTTTTCTTAATCAATCCTTGTGGGGTTTTTTTTTCGAATCACAATATTCCCTAGTGACTCTTCCCGTTTCTCTAATGGCAATGACTCACAAAGGTATTGCAACCAACAGTAATACAAGGACAACAAACAATATTCCCATGAGTACACAAATCATAACCTCTAAACAAATTCTCAGTCTGCGTTGTACGCCACTACAGACCGAGTCCTTAACTTATCCTAATAACAGCTGATAAAACTTAAGGTTCCGTACCCAAACTCTTTGATCGATTGCGCTCTTTTTTTTTTAATAGTCTTGTCACATAAGAACCCCTTCCGAATTAAAAACAATAAAAATCTTATCACATAAGAATCTTCGATCGATTATTAGCGCTTTCTTTTTTTCTTTTCTTTTAATAGTCTTATCACATAAGAACCCCTTCCGAATTAAAAACAATAAAAATCTTATCACATAAGAACCTGGAACCCTTTTCGATCGACTAGCGCTTCCTTACCTACTGAAACCTTCCCCGGGCTGTCTCGAGATTTTTTTTCAGAACCTGTTCTCTTCTGCTGGCGAGCTGAGAAAGAAATGGTTATAAAAAAAATACCTTTAACTTTTAAATGCCGAGTCTTGTAGATGCAGTACCTCAGCTGTGGACAACAGATTACATCTGCGATTCAACAGTGAAGAAACCTCTTGTGAGCAAAGGCTCACCTTGTTTGGCCACCGAAGCCTTTCACTGGAGAGGCACTATGCCTGTATCCGTTTTACTCACAGAACAGAGAGTATGCATCTCGGTAGAACATCCAATAACTGTCGAAATCTCGACCTCAGAAAAGAATGACTCCGACACTTACAGCTCCGATGGAAGTTTCCCTTTTAATTTACTTGCTCGCAAGGGGTAGGTTTCACTCAGTCAAGGGCCAAATGAACACCTCCGCAATGGTACAGCTTCACAAGATATTTATACAGTAAAACCCAAGTTCTGGCCTCTCCCTGTGTATTGCTCTGTCTCACAGTCAGTGAATACAGATAAAGAGTTAATTACTATATCCTGGTACTGAAATGGTGTCAAGATATTTCCTTTTGTCAGGGTTATCAGAAAGCCAAACGGCCATTACTCCATGAGTCATAGGTAATGGGCTATCACCTGTCTTGTATTGTATCAGGATTATCCAATTTCCTGGTCAGTTTACCTGTTTGCTTCAAATGGATGAGGTAAAGGAAAGAGATAATGGCTAGAAGATAAGGGTGGGGTGACATGGAACTCCTGTAGTGTAGACAATAGGAGAGCACCATGGGGGGTTACTTGTCTCAGCATGACTTGTCTCCTAGCTGTCTGATAACCATCAGCCATCTAACAGCAGGTTTAGCTGTTCATAATAAGCTGGCTGCTAAAATGCAGAAAGTTCTGGAAGGGCCAGGACTCCATTTTAATCAAAAGGCACACAAATACCGTATGGTATCAGCTTAGATAAAAATACATTTCCACAAGAGGGAGAGAGAGCTGTCAGAATCAGGAGAGGGAGAGAGAGAGAGTCGCCAGAATCAGGAGAGGGAGAGAGAGAGCTGTCAGAATCAGGAGATGGAGAGAGAGAGTGTCAGAATCATGAGGGGGAGAGAGAGAGTTGTCAGAATCAGGAGAGGGAGAGAGAGAGCTGTCAGAATCAGGAGAGGGAGAGAGAGAGTGTCAGAATCAGGAGAGGGTGAGAGAGAGCTGTCAGAATCAGGAGAGGGAGAGAGAGCTGTCAGAATCAGGAGAGGGAGAGAGAGCTTGTCAGAATCAGGAGATGGATAGAGAGCTGTCAGAATCAGGAGAGGGAGAGAAAGCTGTCAGAATCAGGCAATGGAGAGAGAGAGCAGTCAGAATCAGGAGATGGAGAGAGAGAGCTGTCAGAATCACGAGAGGGAGAGAGAGAGCTGTCAGAATGAGGAGAGGGAGAGAGAGAGCTGTCAGAATGAGGAGAGGGAGAGAGAGAGCTGTCAGAATCAGGAGATGGAGAGAGAGAGAGCTGTCAGAATGAGGAGAAGGAGAGAGAGATCTGTCAGAATGAGGAGAGGGAGAGAGTGTCAGAATCAGGAGGGAGAGAGAGAGAGCTGTCAGAATCAGGAGAGGGAGAGAGAGAGAGCTGTCAGAATCAGGAGAGGGAGAGAGAGAGCTGTCAGAATCAGGAGAGGGAGAGAGAGCTGTCAGAATCAGGAGAGGGAGAGAGAGCTGTCAGAATCAGGAGAGGGAGAGAGAGAGCTGTCAGAATCAGGAGAGGGAGAGAGAGAGCTGTCAGAATCAGGAGAGGGAGAGAGAGAGCTGTTAGAATCAGGAGAGGGAGAGAGAGAGAGCTGTCAGAATCAGAAGAGGGGGAAAGAGAGCTGTTAGAATCAGGAGAGGGAGAGAGAGAGCTTTCAGAATCAGGAGAGGGAGAGAGAGAGCTCTCAGAATCACGAGATTGAGAGTGAGTTGTCAGAATCAGGAGAGGGAGAGAGAGAGAGCTGTCAGAATCAGGAGAAGGAGAGAGAGAGCTGTCAGAATCACGAGAGGGAGAGAGAGAGGGAGCTGTCAGAATCAGGAGAGGGAGAGAGAGAGCTCTCAGAATCACGAGAGGGAGAGAGTGAGTTGTCAGAATCAGGAGAGGGAGAGAGAGAGAGCTGTCAGAATCAGGAGATGGAGAAAGTGAGCTGTCAGAATCAGGAGAGGCAGAGAGAGAGAGCCGCCAGAATCAGGAGAGGGAGAGAGAGAGAGCTGTCAGAATCAGGAGGGGGAGAGAGAAAGCTGTCAGAATCACGAGAGGGAGAGAGAGAGGGAGCTGTCAGAATCAGGAGAGGGAGCGAGAGAGCTGTCAGAATCAGTAGAGGGAGAGAGAGAGAGCTGTCAGAATCAGAAGAGGGGGAGAGAGAGCTGTTAGAATCAGGAGAGGGAGAGAGAGAGCTTTCAGAATCAGGAGAGGGAGAGAGAGAGCTCTCAGAATCACGAGATTGAGAGTGAGTTGTCAGAATCAGGAGAGGGAGAGAGAGAGAGCTGTCAGAATCAGGAGAGGGAGAGAAAGCTGTCAGAATCAGGAGATGGATAGAGAGCTGTCAGAATCAGGAGAGGGAGAGAAAGCTGTCAGAATCAGGCAATGGAGAGAGAGAGCAGTCAGAATCAGGAGATGGAGAGAGAGAGCTGTCAGAATCACGAGAGGGAGAGAGAGAGCTGTCAGAATGAGGAGAGGGAGAGAGAGAGCTGTCAGAATGAGGAGAGGGAGAGAGAGAGCTGTCAGAATGAGGAGAGGGAGAGAGAGAGCTGTCAGAATGAGGAGAGGGAGAGAGAGAGCTGTCAGAATCACGAGAGGGAGAGAGAGAGCTGTCAGAATGAGGAGAAGGAGAGAGAGATCTGTCAGAATGAGGAGAGGGAGAGAGTGTCAGAATCAGGAGGGAGAGAGAGAGCTTTCAGAATCACGAGAGGGAGAGAGTGAGTTGTCAGAATCAGGAGAGGGAGAGAGAGAGAGCTATCAGAATCAGGAGAAGGAGAGAGAGAGCTGTCAGAATCAGGAGAGGGAGAGAGAGAGAGCTGTCAGAATGAGGAGACGGAGAGAGTGAGCTGTCCGAATCAGGAGAGGGAGAGAGAGACAGCCGTCAGAATCAGGAGAGGGAGAGAGAGAGAGAGCTGTCAGAATCAGGAGAGGGAGAGAGAGCTGTCAGAATCAGGAGGGAGAGAGAGAGAGAGCTGTTGGAATCAGGAGAGGGAGAGAGAGAGCTGTCAGAATCAGGAGAGGGAGAGAGAGAGCTGTCAGAATCAGGAGAGAGAGAGAGAGAGCTGTCAGAATGAGGAGGGAGAGAGAGAGAGAGCTGTCAGAATCAGGAGAACGAGAGAGAGAGAGCTGTCAGAGTGAGGAGAGGGAGAGAGAGAGAGCTGTCAGAATCAGGAGAGAGAGAGCGAGAGAGAGCTGTTAGAATCAGGAGAGGGAGGGAGAGAGCTATCAGAATCAGGAGAGGGAGAGACAGAGTGTCAGAATCAGGAGAGAGAGAGAGCTGTCAGAATCAGGAGGGAGAGAGAGAGAGAGCTGTCAGAATCAGGTGGGAGAGAGAGAGCTGTCAGAATCAGGAGAGAGAGAGAGAGAGAGCTGTCAGAATCAGGAGAGGAAGAGAGAGAGAGCTGTCAGAATCAGGAGAGGGAGAGAGAGCTGTCAGAATCAGGAGATGGAGAGAGAGAGTGTCAGAATCAGGAGGGAGAGAGAGAGAGTTGTCAGAATCAGGAGAGGGAGAGAGAGAGCTGTCAGAATCAGGAGAGGGAGAGAGAGAGTGTCAGAATCAGGAGAGGGTGAGAGAGAGCTGTCAGAATCAGGAGAGGGAGAGAGAGCTGTCAGAATCAGGAGAGGGAGAGAGAGCTTGTCAGAATCAGGAGATGGATAGAGAGCTGTCAGTATCAGGAGAGGGAGAGAAAGCTGTCAGAATCAGGCAATGGAGAGAGAGAGCAGTCAGAATCAGGAGATGGAGAGAGAGAGAGCTGTCAGAATCACGAGAGGGAGAGAGAGAGCTGTCAGAATGAGGAGAGAGAGAGAGAGAGCTGTCAGAATCAGGAGAGGGAGAGAGAGAGCTGTCAGAATCAGGAGATGGAGAGAGAGAGAGCTGTCAGAATGAGGAGAAGGAGAGAGAGATCTGTCAGAATGAGGAGAGGGCGAGAGTGTCAGAATCAGGAGGGAGAGAGAGAGAGCTGTCAGAATCAGGAGAGGGAGAGAGAGAGAGCTGTCAGAATCAGGAGAGGGAGAGAGAGAGCTGTCAGAATCAGGAGGAGGAGAGAGAGAGCTGTCAGAATTAGGAGAGGGAGAGAGAGAGTGTCAGAATCAGGAGGGGGAGAAAGAGAGCTGTCAGAATCACGAGAGGGAGAGAGAGAGAGCTCTCAGAATCTGGAGAGGGGGAGAGAGAGCTGTCAGAATCAGGAGGGAGAGAGAGAGAGAGCTGTTAGAATCAGGAGAGGGAGAGAGAGAGCTGTCAGAATCAGGAGGGAGAGAGAGAGAGATCTGTCAGAATCACGAGAGGGAGAGAGAGAGAGCTCTCAGAATCTGGAGAGGGAGAGAGAGAGCTCTCAGAATCAGGAGAGTGAGAGAGAGAGAGCTCTCCGAATCAGGAGAGGGAGAGAGAGCTGTCAGAATCAGGAGGGAGAGAGAGAGAGAGCTCTCAGAATCCTGAGAGGGAGAGAGAGAGCTCTCAGAATCAGGAGAGGGAGAGCGAGAGGGCGCTGTCAGAATCAGGAGAGGGAGAGAGAGAGCTGTCAGAATCAGGAAGGAGAGAGAGAGCTGTTCGAATCAGGAGAGGGAGAGAGAGAGCTGACAGAATCAGGAGGGAGAGAGAGAGAGAGCTGTTGGAATCAGGAGAGGGAGAGAGAGAGCTGTCAGAATCAGGAGAGGGAGAGAGAGAGCTGTCAGAATCAGGAGAGAGAGAGAGAGAGCTGTCAGAATGAGGAGGGAGAGAGAGAGAGCTGTCAGAATCAGGAGAGAGAGAGCGAGAGAGAGCTGTTAGAATCAGGAGAGGGAGAGAGAGAGCTATCAGAATCAGGAGAGGGAGAGAGAGAGTGTCAGAATCAGGAGAGAGAGAGAGCTGTCAGAATCAGGAGGGAGAGAGAGAGAGAGCTGTCAGAATCAGGTGGGAGAGAGAGAGCTGTCAGAATCAGGAGAGGAAGAGAGAGAGAGCTGTCAGAATCAGGAGAGGGAGAGAGAGAGCTGTCAGAATCAGGAGGGAGAGAGAAAGAGAGCTGTTGGAATCAGAGAAACATAGAAACATAGAAAATAGGTGCAGGAGTAGGCCATTCGGCCCTTCTCGCCTGCACCGCCATTCAATGAGTTCATGGCTGAACATGCAACTTCAGTACCCCATTCCTGCTTTCTCACCATACCCCTTGATTCCCCTAGTAGAAAGGACTTCATCTAACTCCTTTTTGAATATATTTAGTGAATTGGCCTCAACAACTTTCTGTGGTCGAGAATTCCACAGGTTCACCACTCTCTGGGTGAAGAAATTCCTCCTCATCTCGGTCCTAAATGGCTTCCCCCTTATCCTAAGACTGTGTCCCCTGGTTCTGGACTTCCCCAACATTGGGAACATTCTTCCTGCATCTAACCTGTCTAACCCCGTCAGAATTTTAAACGTTTCTATGAGGTCCCCTCTCATTCTTCTGAACTCCAGTGAATACAAGCCCAGTTGATCCAGTCTTTCTTGATAGGTCAGTCCCGCCATCCCGGGAATCAGTCTGGTGAACCTTCGCTGCACTCCCTCAATAGCAAGAATGTCCTTCCTCAGGTTAGGAGACCAAAATTGTACACAATACTCCAGGTGTGGCCTCACCAAGGCCCTGTACAATTGTAGCAACACCTCCCTACCCTTGTACTCAAATCCCCTCGCTATGAAGGCCAACATGCCATTTGCTTTCTTAACCGCCTGCTGTACCTGCATGCCAACCTTCAATGACTGATGTACCATGACACCCAGGTCTCTTTGCACCTGCCCTTTTCCTAATCTGTCACCATTCAGATAATAGTCTGTCTCTCTGTTTTTACCACCAAAGTGGATAACCTCACATTTATCCACATTATACTTCATCTGCCATGCATTTGCCCACGCACCTAACCTATCCAAGTCGCTCTGCAGCCTCATAGAATCCTCCTTGCAGCTCACACTGCCACCCAACTTAGTGTCATCCGCAAATTTGGAGATACTACATTTAATCCCCTCGTCTAAATCATTAATGTACAGTGTAAACAGCTGGGGCCCCAGCACAGAACCTTGCGGTACCCCACTAGTCACTGCCTGCCATTCTGAAAAGTCCCCATTTACTCCTACTCTTTGCTTCCTGTCTGACAACCAGTTCTCAATCCATGTCAGCACACTACCCCCAATCCCATGTGCTTTAACTTTGCACATTAATCTCTTGTGTGGGACCTTGTCGAAAGCCTTCTGAAAGTCCAAATATACCACATCAACTGGTTCTCCCTTGTCCACTCTACTGGAAACATCCTCAAAAAATTCCAGAAGATTTGTCAAGCATGATTTCCCTTTCACAAATCCATGCTGACTTCGACCTATCATATTACCTCTTTCCAAATGCACTGCGATGACATCCTTAATAATTGTTTCCATCATTTTACCCACTACCGATGTCAGGCTGACCGGTCTGTAATTCCCTGTTTTCTCTCTTCCTCCTTTTTTAAAAAGTGGGGTTACATTGGCTACCCTCCACTCCATAGGAACTGATCCAGAGTCAATGGAATGTTGGAAAATGACTGTCAATGCATCCACTATTTCCAAGGCCACCTCCTTAAGTACTCTAGGATGCAGTCCATCAGGCCCTGGGGATTTATCGGCCTTCAATCCCATCAATTTCCCCAACACAATTTCCCGACTAATAAGGATTTCCCTCAGTTCCTCCTCCTTACTAGACCCTCCGACCCCTTTTATATCCGGAAGGTTGTTTGTGTCCTCCTTAGTGAATACCGAACCAAAGTACTTGTTCAATTGGTCCGCCATTTCTTTGTTCCCCGTTATGACTTCCCCTGATTCTGACTGCAGGGGACCTACGTTTGTCTTTACTAACCTTTTTCTCTTTACATATCTATAGAAACTTTTGCAATCCGTCTTAATGTTCCCTGCAAGCTTCTTCTCGTACTCCATTTTCCCTGCCCTAATCAAACCCTTTGTCCTCCTCTGCTGAGTTCTAAATTTCTCCCAGTTCCCGGGTTCTCTGCTATTTCTGGCCAATTTGTATGCCACTTCCTTGGCTTTAATGCTATCCCTGATTTCCCTTGATAGCCACGGTTGAGCCACCTTCCCTTTTTTATTTTTACGACAGACAGGAATGTACAATTGTTGTAGTTCATCCATGCGGTCTCTAAATGTCTGCCATTGCCCATCCACAGTCAACCCCTTAAGTATCATTCGCCAATCTATCCTAGCCAATTCACGCCTCATACCTTCAAAGTTACCCTTCTTTAAGTTCTAGACCATGGTCTCTGAATTAACTGTTTCATTCTCCATCCTAATGCAGAATTCCACCATATTATGGTCACTCTTCCCCAAGGGGCCTCGCACAACGAGATTGCTAATTAATCCTCTCTCATTACACAACACCCAGTCTAAGATGGCCTCCCCCCTAGTTGGTTCCTCGACATATTGGTCTAAAAAACCATCCCTTATGCACTCCAGGAAATCCTCCTCCACCGTATTGCTTCCAGTTTGGTTAACCCAATCTATGTGCATATTAAAGTCAGCCATTATAACTGCTGCACCTTTATTGCACGCACCCCTAATTTCATGTTTGATGCCCTCCCCAACATCACTATTACTGTTTGGAGGTCTGTACACAACTCCCACTAACGTTTTTTGTCCTTTGGTATTCTGCAGCTCTACCCATATAGATTCCACATCATCCAAGCTAATGTCCTTCCGAACTATTGCCTTAATTTGCTCCTTAACCAGCAATGCTACCCCACCTCCTTTTCCTTTTATTCTATCTTTCCTGAATGTTGAATACCCCTGGATGTTGAGTTCCCAGCCCTGATCATCCTGGAGCCACGTCTCCGTAATCCCAATCACATCATATTTGTTAACATCTATTTGCACAGTTAATTCATCCACTTTATTGCGGATACTCCTTGCATTAAGACACAAAGCCTTCAGGCTTGTTCTTTTAACACCCTTTGTCCTTTTAGAATTTTGCTGTACAGTGGCCCTTTTTGTTCTTTGCCTTGGGTTTCTCTGCCCTCCACTTTTCCTCATCTCCTTTCTGTCTTTTGCTTTTGCCTCCTTTTTGTTTCCCTCTGTCTCCCTGCATTGGTTCCCATCCCCCTGCCATATCAGTTTAAATCCTCCCCAACAGCACTAGCAAACACTCCCCCTAGGACATTGGTTCCGGTCCTGCCCAGGTGCAGACCGTCCGGTTTGTACTGGTCCCACCTCCCCCAGAACCGGTTCCAATGCCCCAGGAGTTTGAAGCCCTCCCTGTTGCACCACTGCTCAAGCCACGTATTCATCTGCGCTATCCTGCGATTCCTACTCTGACTATCACGTGGCACTGGTAGCAATCCCGAGATTACTACTTTTGAGGTCCTACTTTTTAACTTAGCTCCCAGCTCCTTAAATTCGTTTCGTAGGACCTCATCCCTCTTTTTACCTATGTCGTTGGTACCAATGTGCACCACGACAACTGGCTGTTCTCCCTCCCTTTTTAGAATGTCCTGCACCCGCTCCGAGACATCCTTGACCCTTGCACCAGGGAGGCAACATACCATCCTGGAGTCTCGGTTGCGGCCGCAGAAACGCCTATCTATTCCCCTCACCATTGAATCCCCAATCACTATTGCTCTCCCACTCTTTTTCCTGCCCTCCTGCACAGCAGAGCCAGCCACGGTGCCATGAACTTGGCTGCTGCTGCCCTCCCCTGATGAGTCATCCCCCTCAACAGTACCCAAAGCTGTGTATCTGTTTTGCAGGGGGATGACCACAGGGGACTCCTGCACTACCTTCCTTGCACTGCTCTTCCTGTTGGTCTTCCATTCCCTATCTGGCTGTGGACCCTTTCCCTGTGGTACGACCAACTCGCTACACGTGATACTCACGTCATTCTCAGCATCGTGGATGCTCCAGAGTGAATCCACCCTCAGCTCCAACTCCGCAATCAGGAGAGGGAGAGAGAGAGAGCTGTCAGAATCAGGATGGAGAGAGAGAGAGAGACCTGTCAGAATCACGAGAGGGAGAGAGAGAGAGCTCTCAGAATCCTGAGAGGGAGAGAGAGAGCTCTCAGAATCAGGAGAGGGAGAGAGAGAGAACTCTCCGAATCTGGAGAGGGAGAGAGAGAGCTCTCAGAATCAGGAGGGAGAGAGAGAGAGAGCTGTTAGAATCAGGAGAGGGAGAGAGAGAGCTGTCAGATTCAGGAGGGAGAGAGAGAGAGAGCTGTCAGAATCATGAGAGGGAGAGAGAGAGAGCTCTCAGAATCTGGAGAAGGAGAGAGAGAGCTCTCAGAATCAGGAGAGGGAGAGAGAGAGCTGTCAGAATCAGGAGAGGGAGAGAGAGAGCTGTCAGAATCACGAGAGGGAGAGAGAGAGAGGTCTCAGAATCTGGAGAGGGAGATAGAGAGCTCTCAGAATCAGGAGAGGGAGAGAGAGAGCTGTCAGAATCAGGAGAGGGAGAGAGAGAGAGCTGTCAGAATCAGGAGAGGGAGAGAGAGAGCTGTCAGAATCAGGAGAGGGAGAGAGAGAGCTGTCAGAATCAGGAGAGGGATAGAGAGCTGTCAGAATCAGGAGAGGGAGAGAGAGATTGTCAGAATCAGGAGATGGATAGAGAGCTGTCAGAATCAGGAGAGGGAGAGAAAGCTGTCAGAATCAGGCAATGGAGAGAGAGAGCAGTCAGAATCAGGAGATGGAGAGAGAGAGCTGTCAGAATCACGAGAGGGAGAGAGAGAGCTGTCAGAATCAGGAGAGGGAGAGAGAGAGCTGTCAGAATCAGGAGAGGGAGAGAGAGAGCTGTCAGAATCAGGAGATGGAGAGAGAGAGAGCTGTCAGAATGAGGAGAGGGAGAGAGAGCTGTCAGAATCAGGAGGGAGAGAGAGAGCTGTCAGAATGAGGAGAGGGAGAGAGAGAGCTGTCAGAATGAGGAGAGAGAGAGAGCTGTCAGAATCAGGAGAGGGAGAGAGAGAGCTGTCAGAATGAGGAGGGAGAGAGAGAGAGCTGTCAGAATCAGGAGAGGGAGAGAGAGAGAGCTGTCAGAATCAGGATAGGGAGAGAGAGAGAGCTGTCAGAATCAGGAGAGGGAGAGAGAGTGTCAGAATCAGGAGGAGGAGAGAGAGAGCTGTCAGAATCAGGAGAGGGAGAGAGAGAGTGTCAGAATCAGGAGGGGGAGAGAGAGAGTTGTCAGAATCAGGAGAGGGAGACAGAGAGAGCTGTCAGAATCAGGAGAGGGAGAGAGAGAGCAGTCAGAATCAGGAGATGGAGAGAGAGAGCTGTCAGAATCACGAGAGGGAGAGAGAGAGCTGTCAGAATCAGGAGAGGGAGAGAGAGAGCTGTCAGAATCAGGAGAGGGAGAGAGAGCTGTCAGAATCAGGAGATGGAGAGAGAGAGAGCTGTCAGAATGAGGAGAGGGAGAGAGAGCTGTCAGAATCAGGAGGGAGAGAGAGATAGAGCTGTCAGAATCAGGAGGGAGAGAGAGAGCTGTCAGAATGAGGAGAGGGAGAGAGAGAGCTGTCAGAATGAGGAGAGAGAGAGAGCTGTCAGAATCAGGAGAGGGAGAGAGAGAGCTGTCAGAATCAGGAGGGAGAGAGAGAGAGCTGTCAGAATCAGGAGAGGGAGAGAGAGAGAGCTGTCAGAATCAGGATAGGGAGAGAGAGAGAGCTGTCAGAATCAGGAGAGGGAGAGAGAGTGTCAGAATCAGGAGGAGGAGAGAGAGAGCTGTCAGAATCAGGAGAGGGAGAGAGAGAGTGTCAGAATCAGGAGGGGGAGAGAGAGAGTTGTCAGAATCAGGAGAGGGAGACAGAGAGAGCTGTCAGAATCAGGAGAGGGAGAGAGAGAGTGTCAGAATCAGGAGGGGGAGAGAGAGAGCTGTCAGAATCACAAGAGGGAGAGAGAGAGAGCTCTCAGAATCTGGAGAGGGAGAGAGAGAGCTGTCAGAATCAGGAGGGAGAGAGAGAGAGAGCTGTTAGAATCAGGAGAGGGAGAGAGAGAGCTGTCAGAATCAGGAGGGAGAGAGAGAGAGATCTGTCAGAATCACGAGAGGGAGAGAGAGAGAGCTCTCAGAATCTGGAGAGGGAGAGAGAGAGCTCTCAGAATCAGG
Organism: Pristiophorus japonicus; assembly: GCF_044704955.1. Lineage (NCBI taxonomy): Eukaryota > Metazoa > Chordata > Chondrichthyes > Pristiophoridae > Pristiophorus > Pristiophorus japonicus. The sequence continues at coordinate 10,111,150 of NC_091988.1, read as the reverse complement.
AGAGTGAGAGAGAGAGAGCTCTCCGAATCTGGAGAGGGAGAGAGAGAGCTGTCAGAATCAGGAGGGAGAGAGAGATAGAGCTGTTAGAATCAGGAGAGGGAGAGAGAGAGCTGTCAGAATCAGGAGGGAGAGAGAGAGAGAGCTGTCAGAATCACGAGAGGGAGAGAGAGAGAGCTCTCAGAATCAGGAAAGGGAGAGAGAGAGCTGTCAGAATCAGGAGAGGGAGAGACTGTCAGAATCAGGAGAGGGAGAGAGAGAGAGCGCTGTCAGAATCAGGAGAGGAAGAGAGAGAGAGAACAGTCAGAATCAGGAGAGGGAGATAGAGAGCTGTCAGAATCAGGGGGGAGAGAGAGAGAGCGCTGTCAGAATCAGGAGAGGGAGAGAGAGAGCTGTCAGAATCAGGAAGGAGAGAGAGAGAGCTGTTAGAATCAGGAGAGGGAGAGAGAGAGCTGACAGAATCAGGAGGGAGAGAGAGAGAGAGCTGTTAGAATCAGGAGAGAGAGAGCTGTCAGAATCAGGAGAGGGAGAGAGAGAGCTGTCAGAATCAGGAGAGGGAGAGTGAGAGCTGTCAGAATCAGGAGAGAGAGAGAGAGCTGTCAGAATCAGGAGGGAGAGAGAGAGAGAGCTGTCAGAATCAGGAGAACGAGAGAAAGAGAGCTCTCAGAATGAGGAGAGGGAGAGAGAGAGAGCTGTCAGAATCAGGAGAGAGAGAGCGAGAGAGAGCTGTTAGAATCAGGAGAGGGAGAGAGAGAGCTATCAGAATTAGGAGAGGGAGAGAGAGAGTGTCAGAATCAGGAGAGAGAGAGAGAGTGCTGTCAGAATCAGGAGGGAGAGAGAGAGAGAGCTGTCAGAATCAGGTGGGAGAGAGAGAGCTGTCAGAATCAGGAGAGGGAGAGAGAGCTGTCAGAATCAGGAGAGGGAGAGAGAGAGAGTCGCCAGAATCAGGAGAGGGAGAGAGAGAGCTGTCAGAATCAGGAGATGGAGAGAGAGAGTGTCAGAATCAGGAGGGGGAGAGAGAGAGTTGTCAGAATCAGGAGAGGGAGAGAGAGAGCTGTCAGAATCAGGAGAGGGAGAGAGAGAGTGTCAGAATCAGGAGAGGGTGAGAGAGAGCTGTCAGAATCAGGAGAGGGAGAGAGAGAGAGAGAGAGAGAGCTGTCAGAATCAGGAGAGGGAGAGAGAGAGCTGTCAGAATCAGGAGAGGGAGAGAGAGAGTGTCAGAATCAGGAGAGGGTGAGAGAGAGCTGTCAGAATCAGGAGAGGGAGAGAGAGCTGTCAGAATCAGGAGAGGGAGAGAGAGATTGTCAGAATCAGGAGATGGATAGAGAGCTGTCAGAATCAGGAGAGGGAGAGAAAGCTGTCAGAATCAGGCAATGGAGAGAGAGAGCAGTCAGAATCAGGAGATGGAGAGAGAGAGCTGTCAGAATCACGAGAGGGAGAGAGAGAGCTGTCAGAATGAGGAGAGGGAGAGAGAGAGCTGTCAGAATCAAGAGAGGGAGAGAGAGAGCTGTCAGAATCAGGAGATGGAGAGAGAGAGAGCTGTCAGAATGAGGAGAGGGAGAGGGAGAGCTGTCAGAATGAGGAGAGGGAGAGAGAGCTGTCAGAATCAGGAGGGAGAGAGAGATAGAGCTATCAGAATCAGGAGGGAGAGAGAGAGCTGTCAGAATGAGGAGAGGGAGAGAGAGAGCTGTCAGAATGAGGAGAGAGAGAGAGCTGTCAGAATCAGGAGAGGGAGAGAGAGAGCTGTCAGAATCAGGAGGGAGAGAGAGAGAGCTGTCAGAATCAGGAGAGGGAGAGAGAGAGAGCTGTCAGAATCAGGATAGGGAGAGAGAGAGAGCTGTCAGAATCAGGAGAGGGAGAGAGAGTGTCAGAATCAGAAGGAGGAGAGAGAGAGTTGTCAGAATCAGGAGGGGGAGAGAGAGAGCTGTCAGAATCAAGAGAGGGAGAGAGAGAGAGCTCTCAGAATCTGGAGAGGGAGAGAGAGAGCAGTCAGAATCAGGAGGGAGAGAGAGAGAGAGCTGTCAGAATCAGGAGGGAGAGAGAGAGAGATCTGTCAGAATCACGAGAGGGAGAGAGAGAGAGCTCTCAGAATCTGGAGAGGCAGAGAGAGAGCTCTCAGAATCAGGAGAGTGAGAGAGAGAGAGCTCTCCGAATCTGGAGAGGGAGAGAGAGAGCTGTCAGAATCAGGAGGGAGAGAGAGAGAGAGCTGTTAGAATCAGGAGAGGGAGAGAGAGAGCAGTCAGAATCAGGAGAGTGAGAGAGAGAGCTGTCAGAATCAGGACGGAGAGAGAGAGATAGCTGTCAGAATCAGGAGTGGGAGAGAGAGCTGTCAGAATCAGGAGGGAGAGAGAGATAGAGCTGTCAGAATCAGGAGGGAGAGAGAGAGCTGTCAGAATGAGGAGAGGGAGAGAGAGAGCTGTCAGAATGAGGAGAGGGAGAGAGAGAGAGCTGTCAGAATCAGGAATGGGAGAGAGAGAGAGCGCTGTCAGAATCAGGAGGGAGAGAGAGAGAGCTGTCAGAATCAGGAGAGGGAGAGACAGAGAGCTGTCAGAATCAGGAGAGGGAGAGAGAGCTGTCAGAATCAGGAGAGGGAGAGAGAGCTGTCAGAATCAGGAGAGGGAGAGAGAGAGCTGTCAGAATCAGGAGAGGGAGAGAGAGAGCTGTCAGAATCAGGAGAGGGAGAGAGAGAGCTGTCAGAATCAGGAGAGGGAGAGAGAGAGTGTCAGAATCAGGAGGGGGAGAGAGAGAGCTGTCAGAATCAAGAGAGGGAGAGAGAGAGAGCTCTCAGAATCTGGAGAGGGAGAGAGAGAGCAGTCAGAATCAGGAGGGAGAGAGAGAGAGAGCTGTTAGAATCAGGAGAGGGAGAGAGAGAGCTGTCAAAATCAGGAGGGAGAGAGAGAGAGATCTGTCAGAATCACGAGAGGGAGAGAGAGAGAGCTCTCAGAATCTGGAGAGGGAGAGAGAGAGCTCTCAGAATCAGGAGAGTGAGAGAGAGAGAGCTCTCCGAATCTGGAGAGGGAGAGAGAGAGCTGTCAGAATCAGGAGGGAGAGAGAGAGAGAGCTGTCAGAATCAGGAGGGAGAGAGAGAGATAGCTGTCAGAATCAGGAGGGAGAGAGAGAGCTGTCAGAATCAGGAGAGGGAGAGAGAGAGAGAGAGCTGTCAGAATCAGGAGAGGGGGAGAGAGAGCTGTCAGAATCAGGAGAGGGAGAGAGAGAGCTGTCAGAATCAGGAGAGGGAGAGAGAGAGAGGTGTCAGAATCAGGAGAGGGAGAGAGAGAGAGCTGTCAGAATCATGAGAGGGAGAGAGAGCTGTCAGAATCAGGAGAGGGAGAGACAGCTTTCAGAAAATCGAGAGAGTAAGAGAGAGCTGTCAGAATCAGGACAGGGAGAGAGAGCTGTTAGAATCAAGAGAGGAAGAGAGAGAGAGTGTCAGAATCAGGAGAGGGAGAGAGAGAGAGCGCTGTCAGAATCAGGAGAGGGGGATAGAGAGCTGTCAGAATCAAGAAAGGGAGCGAGAGTGCTGTCAGAATCAGGGGTGAGAGAGAGAGCTGTCAGAATCAGGAGAGGGAGAGAGAGAGAGCGCTGTCAGAATCAGGAGAGGGAGAGAGAGAGCTGTCAGAATCAGGAGGGAGAGAGAGAAAGAGCTGTTAGAATCAGGAGAGGGAGAGAGAGAGCTGTCAGAATCAGGAGGGTGAGAGAGAGAGAGCTGTTATAATCAGGAGAGGGAGAGAGAGAGCTGTTAGAATCAGGAGAGGGAGAGAGAGAGAGCTGTTAGAATCAGGAGAGGGAGAGAGAGAGCTGTCAGAATCAGGAGTGCGAGAGAGAGAGCAGTCAGAATCAGGAGAGGGAGAGAGAGAGCTGTCAGAATCAGGAGGGAGAGAGAGAGATAGCTGTCAGAATCAGAAGGGAGAGAGAGAGCTGTCAGAATCAGGAGAGAGAGAGAGAGAGAGCTGTCAGAATCAGGAGAGGGAGAGAGAGAGCTGTCAGAATCAGGAGGGAGAGAGAGATAGAGCTGTCAGAATCAGGAGGGATAGAGAGAGCTGTCAGAATGAGGAGAGGGAGAGAGAGAGCTGTCAGAATGAGGAGAGGGAGAGAGAGAGAGCTGTCAAAATCAGGAGAGGGAGAGAGAGAGAGCTGTCAGAATCAGGAGGGAGAGAGAGAGATGTCAGAATCAGGAGAGGGAGAGAGAGAGAGCTGTCAGAATCAGGAGAGGGAGAGAGAGAGCTGTCAGAATCAGGAGGGAGAGAGAGAGAGCTGTCAGAATCAGGAGAGGGAGAGAGAGAGAGCGCTGTCAGAATCAGGAGGGAGAGAGAGAGAGCTGTCAGAATCAGGAGAGGGAGAGAGAGAGCTGTCAGAATCAGGAGAGGGAGAGAGAGCTGTCAGAATCAGGAGAGGGAGAGAGAGCTGTCAGAATCAGGAGAGGGAGAGAGAGATTGCCAGACTCAGGAGGGGGAGAGAGAGAGCTTTCAGAATCAGGAGAGGGAGAGGGAGCTGTCAGAATCAGGAGAGGGAGAGAGAGAGAGCTGTCAGAATCAGGAGAGGGAGAGAGAGAGCTGTCCGAATCAGGAGAGGAAGAGAGAGAGTGAGCTGTCAGAATCAGGAGAGGGAGAGAGAGAGAGTGTCAGAATCAGGAGAGGGAAAGAGAGAGAGCGCTGTCAGAATCAGGAGAGGGGGATAGAGAGCTGTCAGAATCAAGAGAGGGAGAGAGAGAGTGTCAGATCAGGAGAGGGAGAGAGAGAGAGAGCTGTCAGAATCAGGAGAGGGGGATAGAGAGCTGTCAGAATTAAGAGAGGGAGAGAGAGAGTGTCAGAATCAGGAGGGAGAGAGAGAGAGTGTCAGAATCAGGAGAGGGAGAGAGAGAGCTCTCAGAATCAGGAAAGGGAGAGAGAGCGCTGTCAGAATCAGGAAAGGGAGAGAGAGAGTTGTCAGAATCAGGAGAGGGAGAGAGAGAGTGTCAGAATCAGGAGAGGGAGAGAGAGAGCTGTCAGAATCAGGAGAGGGAGAGAGAGAGTGTCAGAATCAGGAAAGGGAGAGAGAGAGTTGTCAGAATCAGGAGAGGGAGAGAGAGAGTGTCAGAATCAGGAAAGGGAGAGAGAGAGCTCTCAGAAACAGGAAAAGGAGAGAGAGAGTTGTCAGAATCAGGAGCGGGAGAGAGAGAGTTGTCAGAATCAGGAGAGGGAGAGAGAGAGAGCTGTCAGAATCAGGAGAGGGAGAGAGAGAATGTCAGAATCAGGAGAGAGGGAGAGAGAGAGAGAGAGAGCTGTCAGAATCAGGAGAGGGAGAGAGAGAGTGTCAGAATCAGGAGAGGGAGAGAGAGAGCTGTCAGAATCAGGAGAGGGAGAGAGAGAGTGTCAGAATCAGGAAAGGGAGAGAGAGAGCTCTCAGAAACAGGAAAAGGAGAGAGAGAGTTGTCAGAATCAGGAGAGGGAGAGAGAGAGTTGTCAGAATCAGGAGAGGGAGAGAGAGAGAGCTGTCAGAATCAGGAGAGGGAGAGAGAGAATGTCAGAATCAGGAGAGGGAGAGAGAGAGAGCTGTTAGAATCAGGAGAGGGAGAGAGAGAGCTGTCAGAATCAGGAGTGCGAGAGAGAGAGCAGTCAGAATCAGGAGAGGGAGAGAGAGAGCTGTCAGAATCAGGAGGGAGAGAGAGAGATAGCTGTCAGAATCAGAAGGGAGAGAGAGAGCTGTCAGAATCAGGAGAGAGAGAGAGAGAGAGCTGTCAGAATCAGGAGAGGGAGAGAGAGAGCTGTCAGAATCAGGAGGGAGAGAGAGATAGAGCTGTCAGAATCAGGAGGGATAGAGAGAGCTGTCAGAATGAGGAGAGGGAGAGAGAGAGCTGTCAGAATGAGGAGAGGGAGAGAGAGAGAGCTGTCAAAATCAGGAGAGGGAGAGAGAGAGAGCTGTCAGAATCAGGAGGGAGAGAGAGAGATGTCAGAATCAGGAGAGGGAGAGAGAGAGAGCTGTCAGAATCAGGAGAGGGAGAGAGAGAGCTGTCAGAATCAGGAGGGAGAGAGAGAGAGCTGTCAGAATCAGGAGAGGGAGAGAGAGAGAGCGCTGTCAGAATCAGGAGGGAGAGAGAGAGAGCTGTCAGAATCAGGAGAGGGAGAGAGAGAGCTGTCAGAATCAGGAGAGGGAGAGAGAGCTGTCAGAATCAGGAGAGGGAGAGAGAGCTGTCAGAATCAGGAGAGGGAGAGAGAGATTGCCAGACTCAGGAGGGGGAGAGAGAGAGCTTTCAGAATCAGGAGAGGGAGAGGGAGCTGTCAGAATCAGGAGAGGGAGAGAGAGAGAGCTGTCAGAATCAGGAGAGGGAGAGAGAGAGCTGTCCGAATCAGGAGAGGAAGAGAGAGAGTGAGCTGTCAGAATCAGGAGAGGGAGAGAGAGAGAGTGTCAGAATCAGGAGAGGGAAAGAGAGAGAGCGCTGTCAGAATCAGGAGAGGGGGATAGAGAGCTGTCAGAATCAAGAGAGGGAGAGAGAGAGTGTCAGATCAGGAGAGGGAGAGAGAGAGAGAGCTGTCAGAATCAGGAGAGGGGGATAGAGAGCTGTCAGAATTAAGAGAGGGAGAGAGAGAGTGTCAGAATCAGGAGGGAGAGAGAGAGAGTGTCAGAATCAGGAGAGGGAGAGAGAGAGCTCTCAGAATCAGGAAAGGGAGAGAGAGCGCTGTCAGAATCAGGAAAGGGAGAGAGAGAGTTGTCAGAATCAGGAGAGGGAGAGAGAGAGTGTCAGAATCAGGAGAGGGAGAGAGAGAGCTGTCAGAATCAGGAGAGGGAGAGAGAGAGTGTCAGAATCAGGAAAGGGAGAGAGAGAGTTGTCAGAATCAGGAGAGGGAGAGAGAGAGTGTCAGAATCAGGAAAGGGAGAGAGAGAGCTCTCAGAAACAGGAAAAGGAGAGAGAGAGTTGTCAGAATCAGGAGCGGGAGAGAGAGAGTTGTCAGAATCAGGAGAGGGAGAGAGAGCTGTCAGAATCAGGAGAGGGAGAGAGAGAATGTCAGAATCAGGAGAGAGGGAGAGAGAGAGAGAGAGAGCTGTCAGAATCAGGAGAGGGAGAGAGAGAGTGTCAGAATCAGGAGAGGGAGAGAGAGAGCTGTCAGAATCAGGAGAGGGAGAGAGAGAGTGTCAGAATCAGGAAAGGGAGAGAGAGAGCTCTCAGAAACAGGAAAAGGAGAGAGAGAGTTGTCAGAATCAGGAGAGGGAGAGAGAGAGTTGTCAGAATCAGGAGAGGGAGAGAGAGAGAGCTGTCAGAATCAGGAGAGGGAGAGAGAGAATGTCAGAATCAGGAGAGGGAGAGAGAGAGAGAGAGCTGTCAGAATCAGGAGAGAGAGAGAGAGAGTGTCAGAATCAGGAGAGGGAGAGAGAGCTGTCAGAATCAGGAGAGGGAGAGAGAGAGCTGTCAGAATCAGGAGAGGGAGAGAGAGAGAGGTGTCAGAATCAGGAGAGGGAGAGAGAGAGAGCTGTCAGAATCATGAGAGGGAGAGAGAGAGCTGTCAGAATCAGGAGAGGGAAAGAGAGAGCTGTCCGAATCAGGAGAGGAAGAGAGAGAGTGAGCTGTCAGAATCAGGAGAGGGAGAGAGAGAGAGTGTCAGAATCAGGAGAGGGAGAGAGAGAGAGCGCTGTCAGAATCAGGAGAGGGGGATAGAGAGCTGTCAGAATCAAGAGAGGGAGAGAGAGAGTGTCAGAATCAGGAGAGGGAGAGAGAGAGAGAGCTGTCAGAATCAGGAGAGGGGGATAGAGAGCTGTCAGAATTAAGAGAGGGAGAGAGAGAGTGTCAGAATCAGGAGAGGGAGAGAGAGAGTGTCAGAATCAGGAGAGGGAGAGAGAGAGCTCTCAGAATCAGGAAAGGGAGAGAGAGCGCTGTCAGAATCAGGAAAGGGAGAGAGAGAGTTGTCAGAATCAGGAGAGGGAGAGAGAGAGTGTCAGAATCAGGAGAGGGAGAGAGAGAGCTGTCAGAATCAGGAGAGGGAGAGAGAGAGTGTCAGAATCAGGAAAGAGAGAGAGAGAGTTGTCAGAATCAGGAGAGGGAGAGAGTGAGTGTCAGAATCAGGAAAGGGAGAGAGAGAGCTCTCAGAATCAGGAAAGGGAGAGAGAGAGGTCTCAAAATCAGGAGATGTGGAGAGAGAGAGCTGTCAGACTCAGGAGAGGGGGAGAGAGAGAGCTGTCAGAATCAGGAGAGGGAGAGAGAGAGAGCTGTCAGAATCAGGAGAGGGGGAGTGAGATGTCTCAAAATCAGGAGATGGGGAGAGAGAGAGCTGTCAGACTCAGGAGAGAGAGTGAGAGTGTCAGAATCAGGAGATGGAGAGAAAGCTGTCAGAATCAGGAGAGGGAGAGAGAGAGCTGTCAGAAAATGGAGAGGGAGAGAGAGAGAGCTGTCAGAATCAGGAGAGGGAGAGAGAGAGCTGTCAGAATCAGGAGAGGGAGAGAGAGAGCTGTCAGAATCAGGAGAGGGAGAGAGAGAGCTGTCCGAATCAGGAGAGGAAGAGAGAGAGTGAGCTGTCAGAATCAGGAGAGGGAGAGAGAGAGAGTGTCAGAATCAGGAGAGGGAGAGAGAGAGAGCGCTGTCAGAATCAGGAGAGGGGGATAGAGAGCTGTCAGAATCAGGAGAGGGAGAGAGAGAGTGTCAGAATCAGGAAAGGGAGAGAGAGAGTTGTCAGAATCAGGAGAGGGAGAGAGAGAGTGTCAGAATCAGGAAAGGGAGAGAGAGAGCTCTCAGAAACAGGAAAGAGAGAGATTGAGTTGTCAGAATCAGGAGCGGGAGAGAGAGAGTTGTCAGAATCAGGAGAGGGAGAGAGAGAGAGCTGTCAGAATCAGGAGAGGGAGAGAGAGAATGTCAGAATCAGGAGAGAGGGAGAGAGAGAGAGAGAGAGCTGTCAGAATCAGGAGAGGGAGAGAGAGAGTGTCAGAATCAGGAGAGTGAGAGAGAGAGCTGTCAGAATCAGGAGAGGGAGAGAGAGAGTGTCAGAATCAGGAAAGGGAGAGAGAGAGTTGTCAGAATCAGGAGAGGGAGAGAGAGAGTGTCAGAATCAGGAGAGGGAGAGAGTGAGTGTCAGAATCAGGAAAGGGAGAGAGAGAGCTCTCAGAATCAGGAAAGGGAGAGAGAGAGGTCTCAAAATCAGGAGATGTGGAGAGAGAGAGCTGTCAGACTCAGGAGAGGGGGAGAGAGAGAGCTGTCAGAATCAGGAGAGGGAGAGAGAGAGAGCTGTCAGAATCAGGAGAGGGGGAGTGAGATGTCTCAAAATCAGGAGATGGGGAGAGAGAGAGCTGTCAGACTCAGGAGAGGGAGTGAGAGTGTCAGAATCAGGAGATGGAGAGAAAGCTGTCAGAATCAGGAGAGGGAGAGAGAGAGCTGTCAGAAAATGGAGAGGGAGAGAGAGAGAGCTGTCAGAATCAGGAGAGGGAGAGAGAGAGCTGTCAGAATCAGGAGAGGGAGAGAGAGAGCTGTCAGAATCAGGAGAGGGAGAGAGAGAGCTGTCCGAATCAGGAGAGGGAGAGAGAGAGCTCTCAGAAACAGGAAAGAGAGAGATTGAGTTGTCAGAATCAGGAGCGGGAGAGAGAGAGTTGTCAGAATCAGGAGAGGGAGAGAGAGAGAGCTGTCAGAATCAGGAGAGGGAGAGAGAGAATGTCAGAATCAGGAGAGAGGGAGAGAGAGAGAGAGAGAGCTGTCAGAATCAGGAGAGGGAGAGAGAGAGTGTCAGAATCAGGAGAGGGAGAGAGAGAGCTGTCAGAATCAGGAGAGGGAGAGAGAGAGTGTCAGAATCAGGAAAGGGAGAGAGAGAGTTGTCAGAATCAGGAGAGGGAGAGAGAGAGTTGTCAGAATCAGGAGAGGGAGAGAGTGAGTGTCAGAATCAGGAAAGGGAGAGAGAGAGAGAGAGCTGTCAGAATCAGGAGAGGGAGAGAGAGAGTGTCAGAATCAGGAGAGGGAGAGAGAGAGCTGTCAGAATCAGGAGAGGGAGAGAGAGAGTTGTCAGAATCAGGAGAGGGAGAGAGAGAGTTGTCAGAATCAGGAGAGGGAGAGAGAGAGAGCTGTCAGAATCAGGAGGGGAGAGAGAGAGAGAGAGCTGTCAGAATCAGGAGAGAGAGAGAGAGAGTGTCAGAATCAGGAGAGGGAGAGAGAGCTGTCAGAATCAGGAGAGGGAGAGAGAGAGCTGTCAGAATCAGGAGAGGGAGAGAGAGAGAGGTGTCAGAATCAGGAGAGGGAGAGAGAGAGAGCTGTCAGAATCATGAGAGGGAGAGAGAGATGTCAGAATCAGGAGAGGGAGAGAGAGAGCTTTCAGAATCAGGAGAGGGAGAGAGAGAGAGAGAGAGCTGTCAGAATCAGGAGAGGGAGAGAGAGAGCTGTCAGAATCAGGAGAGGGAGAGACAGCTTTCAGAAAATCGAGAGAGTAAAAGCGAGCTGTCAGAATCAGGAGAGGGAGAGAGAGCTGTCAGAATCAAGAGAGGAAGAGAGAGAGTGAGCTGTCAGAATCAGGAGAGGGAGAGAGAGACAGTGTCAGAATCAGGAGAGGGAGAGAGAGAGAGAGCTGTCAGAATCAGGAGAGGGAGAGAGAGAGCTGTCAGAATCACGAGAGGGAGAGAGAGAGATCTCTCAGAATCTGGAGAGGGAGATATAGAGCTCTCAGAATCAGGAGAGGGAGAGAGAGAGCTGTCAGAATCAGGAGAGGGAGAGAGAGAGAGGGCTGTCAGAATCAGGAGAGGAAGAGAGAGAGAGAGCTGTCAGAATCAGGAGAGGGAGAGAGAGAGCTGTCAGAATCAGGGGTGAGAGAGAGAGAGAGCTGTCAGAATCAGGAGAGGTGGATAGAGAGCTGTCAGAATCAAGAGAGGGAGAGAGAGAGTTGTCAGAATCAGGAGAGGGAGAAAGAGAGAGCTGTCAGAATCAGGAGAGGGAGAGAGAGAATGTCAGAATCAGGAGAGGGAGAGAGAGAGCTCTCAGAATCAGGAAAGGGAGAGAAAGAATGTCAGAATCAGGAAAGGGAGAGAGAGAGTTGTCAGAATCAGGAGAGGGAGAGAGAGAGAGCTGTCAGAATCAGGAGAGGGAGAGAGAGAATGTCAGAATCAGGAGAGAGGGAGAGAGAGAGAGAGAGAGCTGTCAGAATCAGGAGAGGGAGAGAGAGAGTGTCAGAATCAGGAGAGGGAGAGAGAGAGCTGTCAGAATCAGGAGAGGGAGAGAGAGAGTGTCAGAATCAGGAAAGGGAGAGAGAGAGTTGTCAGAATCAGGAGAGGGAGAGAGAGAGTGTCAGAATCAGGAAAGGGAGAGAGAGAGCTCTCAGAATCAGGAAAGGGAGAGAGAGAGTTGTCAGAATCAGGAGAGGGAGAGAGAGAGTTGTCAGAATCAGGAGAGGGAGAGAGAGAGAGCTGTCAGAATCAGGAGAGGGAGAGAGAGAATGTCAGAATCAGGAGAGGGAGAGAGAGAGAGAGAGCTGTCAGAATCAGGAGAGAGAGAGAGAGAGTGTCAGAATCAGGAGAGGGAGAGAGAGCTGTCAGAATCAGGAGAGGGAGAGAGAGAGCTGTCAGAATCAGGAGAGGGAGAGAGAGAGAGGTGTCAGAATCAGGAGAGGGAGAGAGAGAGAGCTGTCAGAATCATGAGAGGGAGAGAGAGATGTCAGAATCAGGAGAGGGATAGAGAGAGCTTTCAGAATCAGGAGAGGGAGAGAGAGAGAGAGAGAGCTGTCAGAATCAGGAGAGGGAGAGAGAGAGCTGTCAGAATCAGGAGAGGGAGAGACAGCTTTCAGAAAATCGAGAGAGTAAGAGCGAGCTGTCAGAATCAGGAGAGGGAGAGAGAGCTGTCAGAATCAAGAGAGGAAGAGAGAGAGTGAGCTGTCAGAATCAGGAGAGGGAGAGAGAGACAGTGTCAGAATCAGGAGAGGGAGAGAGAGAGAGAGCTGTCAGAATCAGGAGAGGGAGAGAGAGAGCTGTCAGAATCACGAGAGGGAGAGAGAGAGATCTCTCAGAATCTGGAGAGGGAGATAGAGAGCTCTCAGAATCAGGAGAGGGAGAGCGAGAGCTGTCAGAATCAGGAGAGGGAGCGAGAGAGAGCGCTGTCAGAATCAGGAGAGGGAGAGAGAGAATGTCAGAATCAGGAGAGGGAGAGAGAGAGCTCTCAGAATCAGGAAAGGGAGAGAGAGAATGTCAGAATCAGGAAAGGGAGAGAGAGAGTTGTCAGAATCAGGAGAGGGAGAGAGAGAGTTGTCAGAATCAGGAGAGGGAGAGAGAGAGTGTCAGAATCAGGAAAGGGAGAGAGAGAGCTCTCAGAATCAGGAATGGGAGAGAGAGAGTTGTCAGAATCAGGAGAGGGAGAGAGAGAGTTGTCAGAATCAGGAGAGGGAGAGAGAGAGTGTCAGAATCAGGAAAGGGAGAGAGAGAGCTCTCAGAAACAGGAAAGGGAGAGAGAGAGTTGTCAGAATCAGGAGCGGGAGAGAGAGAGTTGTCAGAATCAGGAGAGGGAGAGAGAGAATGTCAGAATCAGGAGAGAGGGAGAGAGAGAGAGAGAGAGCTGTCAGAATCAGGAGAGGGAGAGAGAGAGTGTCAGAATCAGGAGAGGGAGAGAGAGAGCTGTCAGAATCAGGAAAGGGAGAGAGAGAGTGTCAGAATCAGGAAAGGGTGAGAGAGAGTTGTCAGAATCAGGAGAGGGAGAGAGAGTGTCAGAATCAGGAAAGGGAGAGAGAGAGCTCTCAGAATCAGGAAAGGGAGAGAGAGAGTTGTCAGAATCAGGAGAGGGAGAGAGAGAGTTGTCAGAATCAGGAGAGGGAGAGAGAGAGAGCTGTCAGAATCAGGAGAGGGAGAGAGAGAATGTCAGAATCAGGAGAGGGAGAGAGAGAGAGAGAGCTGTCAGAATCAGGAGAGAGAGAGAGAGAGTGTCAGAATCAGGAGAGGGAGAGAGAGCTGTCAGAATCAGGAGAGGGAGAGAGAGAGCTGTCAGAATCAGGAGAGGGAGAGAGAGAGAGGTGTCAGAATCAGGAGAGGGAGAGAGAGAGAGCTGTCAGAATCATGAGAGGGAGAGAGAGATGTCAGAATCAGGAGAGGGAGAGAGAGAGCTTTCAGAATCAGGAGAGGGAGAGAGAGAGAGAGAGAGCTGTCAGAATCAGGAGAGGGAGAGAGAGAGCTGTCAGAATCAGGAGAGGGAGAGACAGCTTTCAGAAAATCGAGAGAGTAAGAGCGAGCTGTCAGAATCAGGAGAGGGAGAGAGAGCTGTCAGAATCAAGAGAGGAAGAGAGAGAGTGAGCTGTCAGAATCAGGACAGGGAGAGAGAGACAGTGTCAGAATCAGGAGAGGGAGAGAGAGAGAGAGCTGTCAGAATCAGGAGAGGGAGAGAGAGAGCTGTCAGAATCACGAGAGGGAGAGAGAGAGATCTCTCAGAATCTGGAGAGGGAGATAGAGAGCTCTCAGAATCAGGAGAGGGAGAGAGAGAGCTGTCAGAATCAGGAGAGGGAGCGAGAGAGAGCGCTGTCAGAATCAGGAGAGGAAGAGAGAGGGAGAGCTGTCAGAATCAGGAGAGGGAGAGAGAGAGCTGTCAGAATCAGGGGTGAGAGAGAGAGAGAGATGTCAGAATCAGGAGAGGTGGATAGAGAGCTGTCAGAATCAAGAGAGGGAGAGAGAGAGTTGTCAGAATCAGGAGAGGGAGAGAGAGAGAGCTGTCAGAATCAGGAGAGGGAGAGAGAGAATGTCAGAATCAGGAGAGGGAGAGAGAGAGCTCTCAGAATCAGGAAAGGGAGAGAGAGAATGTCAGAATCAGGAAAGGGAGAGAGAGAGTTGTCAGAATCAGGAGAGGGAGAGAGAGAGTTGTCAGAATCAGGAGAGGGAGAGAGAGAGTGTCACAATCAGGAAAGGGAGAGAGAGAGCTCTCAGAATCAGGAATGGGAGAGAGAGTGTTGTCAGAATCAGGAGAGGGAGAGAGAGAGTGTCAGAATCAGGAGAGGGAGAGAGAGAGTTGTCAGAATCAGGAGAGTGAGAGAGAGTGCTGTCAGAATCAGGAGAGGGAGAGAGAGAGCTGTCAGAATCAGGAGAGGGAGAGAGAGAGAGCTGTCAGAATCAGGAGAGGGAGAGAGAGAGAGCTGTCAGAATCAGGAGAGGGAGAGAGAGAGCTGTCAGAATCACGAGAGGGAGAGAGAGAGAGCTATCAGAATCTGGAGAGGGAGATAGAGAGCTCTCAGAATCAGGAGAGGGAGAGGGAGAGCTGTCAGAATCAGGAGAGGGAGAGAGAGAGCTCTCAGAATCAGGAGAGGGAGAGGGAGAGCTGTCAGAATCAGGAGAGGGAGAGAGAGAGCTGTCAGAATCAGGAGAGGGAGAGAGAGAGAGCTGTCAGAATCAGGAGAGGGAGAGAGGGAGAGCTGTCAGAATCAGGAGAGGGAGAGAGAGAGCTGTCAGAATCACGAGAGGGAGAGAGAGAGAGCTGTCAGAATCAGGGGTGAGCGAGAGAGAGAGCTGTCAGAATCAGGAGAGGTGGATAGAGAGCTGTCAGAATCAAGAGAGGGAGAGAGAGAGTGTCAGAATCAGGAGAGGGAGAGAGAGAGTGTCAAAATCAGGAGAGGGAGAGAGAGAGCTCTCAGAATCAGGAAAGGGAGAGAGAGTGTGTCAGAATCAGGAAAGGGAGAGAGAGAGTTGTCAGAATCAGGAGAGGGAGAGAGAGAGTGTCAGAATCAGGAGAGGGAGAGAGAGAGCTGTCAGAATCAGGAGAGGGAGAGAGCAAGTGTCAGAATCAGGAAAGGGAGAGAGAGAGTTGTCAGAATCAGGAGAGGGAGAGAGAGAGTGTCAGAATCAGGAGAGGAAGAGAGAGAGCTCTCACAATCAGGAAAGGGAGAGAGAGAGTTGTCAGAATCAGGAGAGGGAGAGAGAGAGCTGTCAGAATCACGAGAGGGAGAGAGAGAGAGCTCTCAGAATCTGGAGAGGGAGAGAGAGAGAGCTCTCAGAATCTTGAGAGGGAGAGAGAGAGCTGTCAGAATCAGGAGAGAGAGAGAGAGAGCTGTCAGAATCAGGAGAGGGAGAGAGAGAGAGCTTTCAGAATCAGCAGAGGGAGAGAGAGAGTTGTCAGAATCAGGAGAGGGAGAGAGAGAGAGAGAGCTGTCAGAATCAGGAGAGGGAGAGAGAGAGAGAGAGCTGTCAGAATCAGGATAGGGAGAGAGAGAGCTGTCAGAATCAGGAGAGGGAGAGAGAGAGATCTGTCAGAATCAGGAGAGGGAGAGAGAGAGAGTGCCAGAATCAGGAGAGGGAGAGAGAGAGTGTCAGAATCAGGAAAGGGAGAGAGAGAGCTCTCAGAATCAGGAAAGGAAGAGAGAGAGTTGTCAGAATCAGGAAAGGGAGAGAGAGAGTTGTCAGAATCAGGAGAGGGAGAGAGAGAGTGTCAGAATCAGGAAAGGGAGAGAGAGAGCTCTCAGAATCAGGAAAGGGAGAGAGAGAGTTGTCAGAATCAGGAGAGGGAGAGAGAGAGTTGTCAGAATCAGGAGAGGGAAAGAGAGAGAGCTGTCAGAATCAGGAGAGGGAGAGAGAGAATGTCAGAATCAGGAGAGGGAGAGAGAGAGAGAGAGCTGTCAGAATCAGGAGAGGGAGAGAGAGCTGTCAGAATCAGGAGAGGGAGAGAGAGAGCTGTCAGAATCAGGAGAGGGAGAGAGAGAGAGCTGTCAGAATCATGAGAGGGAGAGAGAGATGTCAGAATCAGGAGAGGGAGAGAGAGAGCTTTCAGAATCAGGAGAGGGAGAGAGAGAGAGAGAGAGCTGTCAGAATCAGGAGAGGGAGAGAGAGAGCTGTCAGAATCAGGAGAGGGAGAGACAGCTTTCAGAAAATCGAGAGAGTAAGAGCGAGCTGTCAGAATCAGGAGAGGGAGAGAGAGCTGTCAGAATCAAGAGAGGAAGAGAGAGAGTGAGCTGTCAGAATCAGGAGAGGGAGAGACAGCTTTCAGAAAATCGAGAGAGTAAGAGCGAGCTGTCAGAATCAGGAGAGGGAGAGAGAGCTGTCAGAATCAAGAGAGGAAGAGAGAGAGTGAGCTGTCAGAATCAGGAGAGGGAGAGAGAGACAGTGTCAGAATCAGGAGAGGGAGAGAGAGAGAGAGCTGTCAGAATCAGGAGAGGGAGAGAGAGAGCTGTCAGAATCACGAGAGGGAGAGAGAGAGAGCTCTCAGAATCTGGAGAGGGAGATAGAGAGTGTCAGAATCAGGAAAGGGAGAGAGAGAGCTCTCAGAATCAGGAAAGGGAGAGAGAGAGTTGTCAGAATCAGGAGAGGGAGAGAGAGAGTTGTCAGAATCAGGAGAGGGAGAGAGAGAGAGCTGTCAGAATCAGGAGAGGGAGAGAGAGAATGTCAGAATCAGGAGAGGGAGAGAGAGAGAGAGAGCTGTCAGAATCAGGAGAGAGAGAGAGAGAGTGTCAGAATCAGGAGAGGGAGAGAGAGCTGTCAGAATCAGGAGAGGGAGAGAGAGAGCTGTCAGAATCAGGAGAGGGAGAGAGAGAGAGGTGTCAGAATCAGGAGAGGGAGAGAGAGAGAGCTGTCAGAATCATGAGAGGGAGAGAGAGATGTCAGAATCAGGAGAGGGAGAGAGAGAGCTTTCAGAATCAGGAGAGGGAGAGAGAGAGAGAGAGAGCTGTCAGAATCAGGAGAGGGAGAGAGAGAGCTGTCAGAATCAGGAGAGGGAGAGACAGCTTTCAGAAAATCGAGAGAGTAAGAGCGAGCTGTCAGAATCAGGAGAGGGAGAGAGAGCTGTCAGAATCAAGAGAGGAAGAGAGAGAGTGAGCTGTCAGAATCAGGACAGGGAGAGAGAGACAGTGTCAGAATCAGGAGAGGGAGAGAGAGAGAGAGAGCTGTCAGAATCAGGAGAGGGAGAGAGAGAGCTGTCAGAATCACGAGAGGGAGAGAGAGAGATCTCTCAGAATCTGGAGAGGGAGATAGAGAGCTCTCAGAATCAGGAGAGGGAGAGAGAGAGCTGTCAGAATCAGGAGAGGGAGCGAGAGAGAGCGCTGTCAGAATCAGGAGAGGAAGAGAGAGGGAGAGCTGTCAGAATCAGGAGAGGGAGAGAGAGAGCTGTCAGAATCAGGGGTGAGAGAGAGAGAGAGATGTCAGAATCAGGAGAGGTGGATAGAGAGCTGTCAGAATCAAGAGAGGGAGAGAGAGAGTTGTCAGAATCAGGAGAGGGAGAGAGAGAGAGCTGTCAGAATCAGGAGAGGGAGAGAGAGAATGTCAGAATCAGGAGAGGGAGAGAGAGAGCTCTCAGAATCAGGAAAGGGAGAGAGAGAATGTCAGAATCAGGAAAGGGAGAGAGAGAGTTGTCAGAATCAGGAGAGGGAGAGAGAGAGTGTCACAATCAGGAAAGGGAGAGAGAGAGCTCTCAGAATCAGGAATGGGAGAGAGAGTGTTGTCAGAATCAGGAGAGGGAGAGAGAGAGTGTCAGAATCAGGAGAGGGAGAGAGAGAGTTGTCAGAATCAGGAGAGTGAGAGAGAGTGCTGTCAGAATCAGGAGAGGGAGAGAGAGAGCTGTCAGAATCAGGAGAGGGAGAGAGAGAGAGCTGTCAGAATCAGGAGAGGGAGAGAGAGAGAGCTGTCAGAATCAGGAGAGGGAGAGAGAGAGCTGTCAGAATCACGAGAGGGAGAGAGAGAGAGCTATCAGAATCTGGAGAGGGAGATAGAGAGCTCTCAGAATCAGGAGAGGGAGAGGGAGAGCTGTCAGAATCAGGAGAGGGAGAGAGAGAGCTCTCAGAATCAGGAGAGGGAGAGGGAGAGCTGTCAGAATCAGGAGAGGGAGAGAGAGAGCTGTCAGAATCAGGAGAGGGAGAGAGAGAGAGCTGTCAGAATCAGGAGAGGGAGAGAGGGAGAGCTGTCAGAATCAGGAGAGGGAGAGAGAGAGCTGTCAGAATCACGAGAGGGAGAGAGAGAGAGCTGTCAGAATCAGGGGTGAGCGAGAGAGAGAGCTGTCAGAATCAGGAGAGGTGGATAGAGAGCTGTCAGAATCAAGAGAGGGAGAGAGAGAGTGTCAGAATCAGGAGAGGGAGAGAGAGAGTGTCAAAATCAGGAGAGGGAGAGAGAGAGCTCTCAGAATCAGGAAAGGGAGAGAGAGTGTGTCAGAATCAGGAAAGGGAGAGAGAGAGTTGTCAGAATCAGGAGAGGGAGAGAGAGAGTGTCAGAATCAGGAGAGGGAGAGAGAGAGCTGTCAGAATCAGGAGAGGGAGAGAGCAAGTGTCAGAATCAGGAAAGGGAGAGAGAGAGTTGTCAGAATCAGGAGAGGGAGAGAGAGAGTGTCAGAATCAGGAGAGGAAGAGAGAGAGCTCTCACAATCAGGAAAGGGAGAGAGAGAGTTGTCAGAATCAGGAGAGGGAGAGAGAGAGCTGTCAGAATCACGAGAGGGAGAGAGAGAGAGCTCTCAGAATCTGGAGAGGGAGAGAGAGAGAGCTCTCAGAATCTGGAGAGGGAGAGAGAGAGCTGTCAGAATCAGGAGAGAGAGAGAGAGAGCTGTCAGAATCAGGAGAGGGAGAGAGAGAGAGCTTTCAGAATCAGCAGAGGGAGAGAGAGAGTTGTCAGAATCAGGAGAGGGAGAGAGAGAGAGAGAGCTGTCAGAATCAGGAGAGGGAGAGAGAGAGAGAGAGCTGTCAGAATCAGGATAGGGAGAGAGAGAGCTGTCAGAATCAGGAGAGGGAGAGAGAGAGATCTGTCAGAATCAGGAGAGGGAGAGAGAGAGAGTGCCAGAATCAGGAGAGGGAGAGAGAGAGTGTCAGAATCAGGAAAGGGAGAGAGAGAGCTCTCAGAATCAGGAAAGGAAGAGAGAGAGTTGTCAGAATCAGGAAAGGGAGAGAGAGAGTTGTCAGAATCAGGAGAGGGAGAGAGAGAGTGTCAGAATCAGGAAAGGGAGAGAGAGAGCTCTCAGAATCAGGAAAGGGAGAGAGAGAGTTGTCAGAATCAGGAGAGGGAGAGAGAGAGTTGTCAGAATCAGGAGAGGGAAAGAGAGAGAGCTGTCAGAATCAGGAGAGGGAGAGAGAGAATGTCAGAATCAGGAGAGGGAGAGAGAGAGAGAGAGCTGTCAGAATCAGGAGAGGGAGAGAGAGCTGTCAGAATCAGGAGAGGGAGAGAGAGAGCTGTCAGAATCAGGAGAGGGAGAGAGAGAGAGCTGTCAGAATCATGAGAGGGAGAGAGAGATGTCAGAATCAGGAGAGGGAGAGAGAGAGCTTTCAGAATCAGGAGAGGGAGAGAGAGAGAGAGAGAGCTGTCAGAATCAGGAGAGGGAGAGAGAGAGCTGTCAGAATCAGGAGAGGGAGAGACAGCTTTCAGAAAATCGAGAGAGTAAGAGCGAGCTGTCAGAATCAGGAGAGGGAGAGAGAGCTGTCAGAATCAAGAGAGGAAGAGAGAGAGTGAGCTGTCAGAATCAGGAGAGGGAGAGACAGCTTTCAGAAAATCGAGAGAGTAAGAGCGAGCTGTCAGAATCAGGAGAGGGAGAGAGAGCTGTCAGAATCAAGAGAGGAAGAGAGAGAGTGAGCTGTCAGAATCAGGAGAGGGAGAGAGAGACAGTGTCAGAATCAGGAGAGGGAGAGAGAGAGAGAGCTGTCAGAATCAGGAGAGGGAGAGAGAGAGCTGTCAGAATCACGAGAGGGAGAGAGAGAGAGCTCTCAGAATCTGGAGAGGGAGATAGAGAGCTGTCAGAATCAGGAGAGGGAGAGAGAGAGAGCGCTGTCATAATCAGGAGAGGAAGAGAGAGAGAGAGAGCTGTCAGAATCAGGAGAGGGAGAGAGAGAGCTGTCAGAATCAGGGGTGAGAGAGAGAGAGAGCTGTCAGAATCAGGAGAGGTGGACAGAGAGCTGTCAGAATCAAGAGAGGGAGAGAGAGAGTGTCAGAATCAGGAGAGGGAGAGTGAGAGTGTCAGAATCGGGAGAGGGAGAGAGAGAGCTCTCAGAATCAGGAAAGGGAGAGAGAGAGTGTCAGAATCAGGAAAGGGAGAGAGAGCTGTCAGAATCAGGAGAGGGAGAGAGAGAGTGTCAGAATCAGGAGAGGGAGAGAGAGAGTGTCACAATCAGGAAAGGGAGAGAGAGAGCTGTCAGAATCAGGAGAGGGAGAGAGAGAGTGTCAGAATCAGGAAAGGGAGAGAGAGAGTTGTCAGAATCAGGAGAGGGAGAGAGAGAGTGTCAGAATCAGGAGAGGGAGAGAGTGAGTGTCAGAATCAGGAAAGGGAGAGAGAGAGCTCTCAGAATCAGGAAAGGGAGAGAGAGAGGTCTCAAAATCAGGAGATGTGGAGAGAGAGAGCTGTCAGACTCAGGAGAGGGGGAGAGAGAGAGCTGTCAGAATCAGGAGAGGGAGAGAGAGAGAGCTGTCAGAATCAGGAGAGGGGGAGTGAGATGTCTCAAAATCAGGAGATGGGGAGAGAGAGAGCTGTCAGACTCAGGAGAGGGAGTGAGAGTGTCAGAATCAGGAGATGGAGAGAAAGCTGTCAGAATCAGGAGAGGGAGAGAGAGAGCTGTCAGAAAATGGAGAGGGAGAGAGAGAGAGCTGTCAGAATCAGGAGAGGGAGAGAGAGAGCTGTCAGAATCAGGAGAGGGAGAGAGAGAGCTGTCAGAATCAGGAGAGGGAGAGAGAGAGCTGTCCGAATCAGGAGAGGGAGAGAGAGAGCTCTCAGAAACAGGAAAGAGAGAGATTGAGTTGTCAGAATCAGGAGCGGGAGAGAGAGAGTTGTCAGAATCAGGAGAGGGAGAGAGAGAGAGCTGTCAGAATCAGGAGAGGGAGAGAGAGAATGTCAGAATCAGGAGAGAGGGAGAGAGAGAGAGAGAGAGCTGTCAGAATCAGGAGAGGGAGAGAGAGAGTGTCAGAATCAGGAGAGGGAGAGAGAGAGCTGTCAGAATCAGGAGAGGGAGAGAGAGAGTGTCAGAATCAGGAAAGGGAGAGAGAGAGTTGTCAGAATCAGGAGAGGGAGAGAGAGAGTTGTCAGAATCAGGAGAGGGAGAGAGTGAGTGTCAGAATCAGGAAAGGGAGAGAGAGAGAGAGAGCTGTCAGAATCAGGAGAGGGAGAGAGAGAGTGTCAGAATCAGGAGAGGGAGAGAGAGAGCTGTCAGAATCAGGAGAGGGAGAGAGAGAGTTGTCAGAATCAGGAGAGGGAGAGAGAGAGTTGTCAGAATCAGGAGAGGGAGAGAGAGAGAGCTGTCAGAATCAGGAGAGGGAGAGAGAGAATGTCAGAATCAGGAGAGGGAGAGAGAGAGAGAGAGCTGTCAGAATCAGGAGAGAGAGAGAGAGAGTGTCAGAATCAGGAGAGGGAGAGAGAGCTGTCAGAATCAGGAGAGGGAGAGAGAGAGCTGTCAGAATCAGGAGAGGGAGAGAGAGAGAGGTGTCAGAATCAGGAGAGGGAGAGAGAGAGAGCTGTCAGAATCATGAGAGGGAGAGAGAGATGTCAGAATCAGGAGAGGGAGAGAGAGAGCTTTCAGAATCAGGAGAGGGAGAGAGAGAGAGAGAGAGCTGTCAGAATCAGGAGAGGGAGAGAGAGAGCTGTCAGAATCAGGAGAGGGAGAGACAGCTTTCAGAAAATCGAGAGAGTAAAAGCGAGCTGTCAGAATCAGGAGAGGGAGAGAGAGCTGTCAGAATCAAGAGAGGAAGAGAGAGAGTGAGCTGTCAGAATCAGGAGAGGGAGAGAGAGACAGTGTCAGAATCAGGAGAGGGAGAGAGAGAGAGAGCTGTCAGAATCAGGAGAGGGAGAGAGAGAGCTGTCAGAATCACGAGAGGGAGAGAGAGAGATCTCTCAGAATCTGGAGAGGGAGATATAGAGCTCTCAGAATCAGGAGAGGGAGAGAGAGAGCTGTCAGAATCAGGAGAGGGAGAGAGAGAGAGGGCTGTCAGAATCAGGAGAGGAAGAGAGAGAGAGAGCTGTCAGAATCAGGAGAGGGAGAGAGAGAGCTGTCAGAATCAGGGGTGAGAGAGAGAGAGAGCTGTCAGAATCAGGAGAGGTGGATAGAGAGCTGTCAGAATCAAGAGAGGGAGAGAGAGAGTTGTCAGAATCAGGAGAGGGAGAAAGAGAGAGCTGTCAGAATCAGGAGAGGGAGAGAGAGAATGTCAGAATCAGGAGAGGGAGAGAGAGAGCTCTCAGAATCAGGAAAGGGAGAGAAAGAATGTCAGAATCAGGAAAGGGAGAGAGAGAGTTGTCAGAATCAGGAGAGGGAGAGAGAGAGAGCTGTCAGAATCAGGAGAGGGAGAGAGAGAATGTCAGAATCAGGAGAGAGGGAGAGAGAGAGAGAGAGAGCTGTCAGAATCAGGAGAGGGAGAGAGAGAGTGTCAGAATCAGGAGAGGGAGAGAGAGAGCTGTCAGAATCAGGAGAGGGAGAGAGAGAGTGTCAGAATCAGGAAAGGGAGAGAGAGAGTTGTCAGAATCAGGAGAGGGAGAGAGAGAGTGTCAGAATCAGGAAAGGGAGAGAGAGAGCTCTCAGAATCAGGAAAGGGAGAGAGAGAGTTGTCAGAATCAGGAGAGGGAGAGAGAGAGTTGTCAGAATCAGGAGAGGGAGAGAGAGAGAGCTGTCAGAATCAGGAGAGGGAGAGAGAGAATGTCAGAATCAGGAGAGGGAGAGAGAGAGAGAGAGCTGTCAGAATCAGGAGAGAGAGAGAGAGAGTGTCAGAATCAGGAGAGGGAGAGAGAGCTGTCAGAATCAGGAGAGGGAGAGAGAGAGCTGTCAGAATCAGGAGAGGGAGAGAGAGAGAGGTGTCAGAATCAGGAGAGGGAGAGAGAGAGAGCTGTCAGAATCATGAGAGGGAGAGAGAGATGTCAGAATCAGGAGAGGGATAGAGAGAGCTTTCAGAATCAGGAGAGGGAGAGAGAGAGAGAGAGAGCTGTCAGAATCAGGAGAGGGAGAGAGAGAGCTGTCAGAATCAGGAGAGGGAGAGACAGCTTTCAGAAAATCGAGAGAGTAAGAGCGAGCTGTCAGAATCAGGAGAGGGAGAGAGAGCTGTCAGAATCAAGAGAGGAAGAGAGAGAGTGAGCTGTCAGAATCAGGAGAGGGAGAGAGAGACAGTGTCAGAATCAGGAGAGGGAGAGAGAGAGAGAGCTGTCAGAATCAGGAGAGGGAGAGAGAGAGCTGTCAGAATCACGAGAGGGAGAGAGAGAGATCTCTCAGAATCTGGAGAGGGAGATAGAGAGCTCTCAGAATCAGGAGAGGGAGAGCGAGAGCTGTCAGAATCAGGAGAGGGAGCGAGAGAGAGCGCTGTCAGAATCAGGAGAGGGAGAGAGAGAATGTCAGAATCAGGAGAGGGAGAGAGAGAGCTCTCAGAATCAGGAAAGGGAGAGAGAGAATGTCAGAATCAGGAAAGGGAGAGAGAGAGTTGTCAGAATCAGGAGAGGGAGAGAGAGAGTTGTCAGAATCAGGAGAGGGAGAGAGAGAGTGTCAGAATCAGGAAAGGGAGAGAGAGAGCTCTCAGAATCAGGAATGGGAGAGAGAGAGTTGTCAGAATCAGGAGAGGGAGAGAGAGAGTTGTCAGAATCAGAAGAGGGAGAGAGAGAGTGTCAGAATCAGGAAAGGGAGAGAGAGAGCTCTCAGAAACAGGAAAGGGAGAGAGAGAGTTGTCAGAATCAGGAGCGGGAGAGAGAGAGTTGTCAGAATCAGGAGAGGGAGAGAGAGAATGTCAGAATCAGGAGAGAGGGAGAGAGAGAGAGAGAGAGCTGTCAGAATCAGGAGAGGGAGAGAGAGAGTGTCAGAATCAGGAGAGGGAGAGAGAGAGCTGTCAGAATCAGGAAAGGGAGAGAGAGAGTGTCAGAATCAGGAAAGGGTGAGAGAGAGTTGTCAGAATCAGGAGAGGGAGAGAGAGTGTCAGAATCAGGAAAGGGAGAGAGAGAGCTCTCAGAATCAGGAAAGGGAGAGAGAGAGTTGTCAGAATCAGGAGAGGGAGAGAGAGAGTTGTCAGAATCAGGAGAAGGAGAGAGAGAGAGCTGTCAGAATCAGGAGAGGGAGAGAGAGAATGTCAGAATCAGGAGAGGGAGAGAGAGAGAGAGAGCTGTCAGAATCAGGAGAGAGAGAGAGAGAGTGTCAGAATCAGGAGAGGGAGAGAGAGCTGTCAGAATCAGGAGAGGGAGAGAGAGAGCTGTCAGAATCAGGAGAGGGAGAGAGAGAGAGGTGTCAGAATCAGGAGAGGGAGAGAGAGAGAGCTGTCAGAATCATGAGAGGGAGAGAGAGATGTCAGAATCAGGAGAGGGAGAGAGAGAGCTTTCAGAATCAGGAGAGGGAGAGAGAGAGAGAGAGAGCTGTCAGAATCAGGAGAGGGAGAGAGAGAGCTGTCAGAATCAGGAGAGGGAGAGACAGCTTTCAGAAAATCGAGAGAGTAAGAGCGAGCTGTCAGAATCAGGAGAGGGAGAGAGAGCTGTCAGAATCAAGAGAGGAAGAGAGAGAGTGAGCTGTCAGAATCAGGACAGGGAGAGAGAGACAGTGTCAGAATCAGGAGAGGGAGAGAGAGAGAGAGCTGTCAGAATCAGGAGAGGGAGAGAGAGAGCTGTCAGAATCACGAGAGGGAGAGAGAGAGATCTCTCAGAATCTGGAGAGGGAGATAGAGAGCTCTCAGAATCAGGAGAGGGAGAGAGAGAGCTGTCAGAATCAGGAGAGGGAGCGAGAGAGAGCGCTGTCAGAATCAGGAGAGGAAGAGAGAGGGAGAGCTGTCAGAATCAGGAGAGGGAGAGAGAGAGCTGTCAGAATCAGGGGTGAGAGAGAGAGAGAGATGTCAGAATCAGGAGAGGTGGATAGAGAGCTGTCAGAATCAAGAGAGGGAGAGAGAGAGTTGTCAGAATCAGGAGAGGGAGAGAGAGAGAGCTGTCAGAATCAGGAGAGGGAGAGAGAGAATGTCAGAATCAGGAGAGGGAGAGAGAGAGCTCTCAGAATCAGGAAAGGGAGAGAGAGAATGTCAGAATCAGGAAAGGGAGAGAGAGAGTTGTCAGAATCAGGAGAGGGAGAGAGAGAGTTGTCAGAATCAGGAGAGGGAGAGAGAGAGTGTCACAATCAGGAAAGGGAGAGAGAGAGCTCTCAGAATCAGGAATGGGAGAGAGAGTGTTGTCAGAATCAGGAGAGGGAGAGAGAGAGTGTCAGAATCAGGAGAGGGAGAGAGAGAGTTGTCAGAATCAGGAGAGTGAGAGAGAGTGCTGTCAGAATCAGGAGAGGGAGAGAGAGAGCTGTCAGAATCAGGAGAGGGAGAGAGAGAGAGCTGTCAGAATCAGGAGAGGGAGAGAGAGAGAGCTGTCAGAATCAGGAGAGGGAGAGAGAGAGCTGTCAGAATCACGAGAGGGAGAGAGAGAGAGCTATCAGAATCTGGAGAGGGAGATAGAGAGCTCTCAGAATCAGGAGAGGGAGAGGGAGAGCTGTCAGAATCAGGAGAGGGAGAGAGAGAGCTCTCAGAATCAGGA